>NC_054748.1:2475000-2617500 GCF_018143015.1 Lytechinus variegatus | reverse complement strand
GGAAACTTTCAGATGTAACAGGGGTCTATGACTCGTAATAGTTGATGTAGTATGTTGGAACCAGATAGAAAGACGATAGTCTGCATTAATATCATGGCACTTACTTGCAGGGAATTGTGCTTGCCTCTAGTAATCTACATCGGACGTGCAATATATGAAGGCGTCGTATATACCAAAGCCAAACTTCTACTCCAAATGAAACATTAATTTTCGTCAGTCAAATTCACACTTTTCATTAGGTAAGAAACGCGTAGAAATAGAAAGGAGTTCCACTTGCATATCTCATCGTCAAATAGCGTTTTTATAAAATAATATTTTAACACAGAAGTGAAACCATTTAGCTGTTCACATTGTAAACTGTCACTAAAACCAGACAAACGTGGTATTCCCCGTTAATAAAGACGCGCCCCGATAACTATTTCCTGTGTCAAAGTGCAAAATGATTTTTAATTGTATAGGACATGCTAATTTATTCGCTCAACCGTCAGACTCAAAGTCCAAGTTCAGTCTGCTTGTTTGGGAGCGGTTAGTATTCATGGCAATATGATTATATTGTGGAGTGAGGCTGTTCTTATGGCTGTCTATATAGACTACAATGCGAGACAGTCAGTGGCAGTGTCAGGTTCAAAGAATGAAATTACAAGACACTCGAAATGACGATAGATTTTAGCCTCAATCATTATGAGCAATCATATCAGATTCTACCAAGTGTAGCATATGGGACATGAGGGAAGATCACATGGCAAAACGATGTATCTGAAAATATTGATTTTTTTTCAGGTTCTTACATTTGGGAGGGTTTTTCCGGGAGCTCTTACTCTCATAATTACAGCTATTTTCATTTCCAAAATAGCATGGGGTATCTACAGTACATTTTTTCCAAATTTGCCCACTCGTTTCATGGTAAAAGGATGTATCTGCAGATACGATACAAAAATGCCGCAGAAGAGCACATTGATTTACGGTAAAATGGTGTATCTGTTAGTTACACTTTTCTGCCATGTAATGAGTGAGCGCACTCAGCTTCGTGGAATATGGCAAAACGATGTATCTGCAACATACATCTTTTTCCGATAATAGTGAGCCACAAACTCTACAGTGCCTATAAAAAAATACACTTTGAAAAAGTCCTGGGAATTAAAAAATACACAACACGTGGGTAATTTTTTCACAAATAATCTTGGGTTTGGGTCTCATCTGTCTAATGAAAGTAAAAGTATTGTCAGAATGTTACACTTGAGTGAGCACTGTCCATTTCTGTAAAGTTCGCAGAAATCTGTTTGCGCAGAAATGCTCGTTTTCAAGCTGTGTCAAGTCGAAAGGACGAAATCAAACTGACATTACGAAAGATTTATTATACATTTCCCTTGCAAAAAAATCAAGCTTAAGCCATTCCATGCATATAAATCACAGCTCAGTGTAAATCAAATATCGTCACGATGGCCTCGGTGTGTTAGGGAGTGGGGGGGGGGAATGCACTATTAGAAGTGTTTTGGACAAGGAAACAAGTCAACAATCATGACAATGTAGAAGATATCTTCAAATCACTTTTACTAGCTAAATTCCATGTGTTCTTCATGATAAAGGTCTACTTTTATTCACATAACTATTTCAAATAACTTTTCACTATCTCTTCAAAACTAAGTGGTGCTCACTCAAGCGGAGACATTTTTGACAGTTATATCGTCATTTGCTTTAATGGACCTGTGCCAATGTTAGAATGTGGAACAAACTTCAGGATATTACAAATGTATAATTTTACAGGATCTTTTCAAAGTGTAAACTTTTTTTTGATACGCACAGTAAAAAAAAATAGCAGGTTGCATGTTTAAGCCTGTCACTTTAACAACAGGTTGTTCAGACTTTTTTGTAATTGCTTAAACTTTTTAAACAACTTGTTTAAAAAGTTTAAACAACTGTTTAAAAAGTTTAAACAGCTGTTTAAAAAGTTTAAACAGTAGTTGTTAGGGTGATAGGCTTAAAGAACGTCCTTCAAATTTTAAACAGCGTTTTTACAGTGCGCACTGTATAGAATAGTTGATGGCAAAAATATATATCTGCTGCATACAACTTTTAGCTCAGATTGTGTGCCACGAGAGTCAGAGACTAGTTTATGGCAAAATAGTGTCATCTGCAATTACATACACCTTTTCCATAAATTGTGCGCCCAGAAGTCAACACTAGTTTACGACAAAATAGTGTATCTACATTTTCCACACTTTGTGCGCCTTAAAAGTCAGAGGCTAGTCGGAGACTAGTTTATGATAAACGAGTGTATGTGCCAAATACGCCTTTTTGTCATGTCTCTATATACTTTCAAATAATAACAATGACAATGATTTAATAGACCCATGTCACCCTGATTCGGGTATTAGAAGCACTATCATAGAACGTTATGTGTTCAAAATCATTTCATGAATAACTGTATTTACGCAGTATTTAGAAATATGTACAATTGCATACAATACCTTTAGTAAAAATGTAAAGCCTATAAACAAAACAAACCGTAGACATAATAATCAGTTATGCTTAAAGGACACATCCATACACCAATTTCATTGAAAAGAGACCACTATGTAAACATGCAGCGCCGTAATAACAATCTGTTTACATTATTTGATACAAAGAGCTTAACCAACATAAAACTATCACGATTCAAGAGCCCTTTGATGAATAATGTGCATTAATATTTGTATTACATCTAACATCATGTGTATAGACCTTATCATCAATCACGTTACCATTTTACTGATTTTTTTTAATGTCTCAAAGTCCCATATAGTACCGTAAAGGTTGAGATGCATTTTTTAGCACAAAATTTACTGTAGAGAATATCATATTTTCTTAAGAAATGTATGAAGTGTCTCACTTTTATTGTGTAGAAAGTTACGGAAAAATTGCAGACACAAAGATTTGTTTTACTGAGTGCATAATAGCCTATATTTTCGAAAAATTTGACGGCAAAAGAGGCAGTGTAATCTGAAATGCATTTTGCAATGTACCATTTGGGTTTCTCTTAGACCCGTCACTACTTTACGAATCAAACACAGAGGCACATTTAAAAAGGGGGGGGGGCACAGTCATTTTCCAAGAAAAGAAGATTTTCACTAATAAAGGTTATTTCTTCTCGTGTAGAATTTGTGGAAGAACGTCATTTTGTCACTAAAATATTTGCTGTGACTCTCAAAAGTTGAGGCACTCTTTTGTATGAACAACAATTTACATTAACAATATTGAATAGACTCTCAAAAAGGGGGCATTGGCCGGAAATGCCCCCCCCCCCCCGATCCGCCTCTGAATTTGCCATAATTCTAACGAAGGATTTTTTTTGCAGATACACCCTTTTACCATGATCTGCCCATCAAAACTAATGTATGTATCTGCAGATACATCATTTTGCCGTGATTTGACAATGAGCACCAAATGGTGTATCTGCAGGTACATCCTTTTGCCGTGATTTGACAACGAGCACCAAATGGTATATCTGCAGATACATCCTTTTGCCGTGATTTGACAATGAGCACCAAATGATGTATCTGCAGATACATCATTTTGCCATGATTCGACCATAGAAACCAATCAATATAAGCAAAAAGTAAATTTTCATGATGTACTACCATATGCGAACATAAAATTGGATATCTAGGACATTTGCATGTCTTTCCTTTTGATGAAAATATTACATTTGTGGATATAGCCCCTTTTGCAAACCACTGAAATGAATCCAACCCCTTAAAAAAGGGTGATATTTCTGTGCCATTTTTCACTTTTTAATTGAAATTTCAACTTTTCTTTGGTATCAACTTATATAACTACTAAAACTTTATACATTACACACAAATGATAAAATTTGATGATCAATGGATCTAACCCCTATGATTAAAAATTGAGTGTTTCATACAAAGTAGATGTGGTAGTATAGTATTGTTAGCGTCGTAGTAGAAGTAGTAATGGAAAAGTAGTAGGAGAAGTACATGTAGTAGTAGTAGTAGTATAAAAATAATACATGTAATAGTAGTAGTAATAATAATACTATTATCATTAGTAGTAGTAGTAGCAGCAGCAGCAGAAGTAGTAGTAGTAATAGTAGTAGTAGTAGTAGTAGTAGTAGTAGTAGTAGTAGTAGTAGTAGTAGTAGTAATGGTAGTGGTAGTAAAAGTAGAAGTAGTAGCAGTAGTAGTAGTAGTAGTAGTGGTAGTAGAGGTAGAAGTAGTAGCAGCAGTAGTAGTAGTAGTAGTGGTAGTGGTAGTAGAAGCATCAGTAGTAGTAATAGCAGTAGTAGTAGTAGTAGTAGTAGTAGTAGTAGTAGTAGTAGTAGTAGAAGTAGTAGTAGTAGTAGTAGTAGTAGTAGTAGTAGTAGTAGTAGTAGTAGTAGTAGTAGTAGTAGAAGTAGTATTAGTAGTTATAGTAGTAATAGTAGTAGAAATAGTAGTAATAGTAGTAGTATATAGCAGCAGTATAGTAGTAGTAGTAGTAGTAGTAGCAGTAGTAGTAGTAGTAGTAGTAGTAGTAGAAGTAGTAGTAGTATAGTAGTATTAGTAAGGTAGTAGTATAGTAGTAGTAGTAGTAGTATAGTAGTAGTAGTAGTGTAGTAGTATGTAGTTGTAGTAGTAGTAGTAGTCAGGCGCGGATCCAAGATTTCGTAGGGAGGGGGGCCCAAATTCGACCTGATTTTGGCGCCCCTGTGTACTTTTCGGAAAAATGGCGGCCCCTCCCTCCCCCAGGCAATCATAAGTGCGTTAAATGCATGTTAAATTATCTTATTTCATAGGCACATGAATCAGGGGCAGATCCAGCCTTCGCCAATAAAGGGCCCAGAATTTTTGTTTAGCCATAATTTCCCCGATCGGCCGCTCGAAGATGTTTTTTTTTCGTTTGTTTATTTGAAGGGGTAGTCTTCTAAGTCATTTCTTAGCTTTATTATTTAAATCAACATAAATGTATAATATCATAATCCTTATTTTATAATGCCTGCGCAAAGTGCGAGCAATTTTTTTTTTGAAATTGTATGTATTTTTTCCTAAAAATTTGTAAATTCTGAAAAAAAGCAATAATTACTGCGAACGCAAAGCGCTAGTAGAAATTTTTGATACACGTTTTGAACCGATCGGAAAGGTAGGCCTACCAGTCCTGTTAAAGATTGCATACAGTTAGCTATGAAGACGTTATATATTTCAACAATCAAATAATGCGAGCGCGAAGCGCGATCTTAAAAATTTTGACATTTTCTCCATAAAGAATGGAAAATTTTTAATTATTTTTGTAATCATGAACACGATAGCTATACAGTATAACTAAACAATTGATGCGAGCGCGAAGTGCAAGCGGAAAAATTCTAGATTTAGACCTAAAACGGGACACTCTATTCATGTTTCCTAAATCATGAAAAAGATGAGTAACAGGGGATCTTCCTACATTAATAATGCGAGCGCAAAGCGCGAGCAGAAAATGTTTGTATACGTTTTGAACTGATCAAAAAGTTCCTTTTAAGGACTGCTTGCATTTAGCCATGAAGACATTAGATATTTCATCAATCAAATAATGTGAGCGCGAAGCGCGAGCTAAAATTTTTTGACATTTCTACATAAAGAATGGAAAACTTTGATACAATATACTTAATTACAGAAAAAAAAAATTCGAATCTGTACTGATTCCCAATATTTATCACACACAAATCCATTATTCTATAAACTAAAGACTCTAACAGTATTTGACATAAATACACTTCAAAGTTTACTACTTATGTTTAAGTACGTTATAACATGCTCCCACCTACTTTCATTCCACAATTTTTATTACCTGAATACATCTATTCATTCATACTCTGCCTGTAACTCTTCAAAATTCCATTTAATCAACCCCAAACTGCTTATTGCGCAGAGATCCATATGACACCATGATCCAGATTTGTGGAACTCTCTACCAGCAGAGTCTGTAAAACAAACTTCGTCTCTTCATTCATTTAAGACAAACGTTAAATCTATGTTATTTTTAGAATATTTGAAGTAAAATTTTTGTGTCGTATCCTTTTTATCGTGAATTTATTCCTCCTTCGATTTAGTTATTACCAATATCTTCATCATGACTACCATCATCTCCATGGCCTTCATCATCATCATCATATCACCGTCACCCTCAGCTTTATCATCTTCATTTTTATGCTATAATATTGCATGAATTCATGTTTCGTATTTAAAAATAAATGCCAATTCTGCTTTATAAATGTATTAATTCAATTAGTATAAGTTTGGGATTGTCGTTTTTTCAAGCAATTTGCTTATGATGACAATCCTTCTGCAAATTGTGAATATCATATAGTTTATCATTTTTGTCTAGAATTATTTTTTCAGTACTCTATTTATGATTGATGCCAAAAATGCTAACATATTATGTTTATTATGTTGTGAAAAATGTATTATACGAATGTTATGGATGCAGAAGAAAATAATAAATCAAGTCAAATTCTAGATTTAGACCTAGAACGGGACACTCTATTCATGTTTCCTAAATCATGAAAAAAAATGAGTAAGAGGGGATCTTCCTACATTAATAATGCGAGCGCAAAGCACGAGCAGAAAATGTTTGTATACGTTTGGAACTGATCGAAAAGTGCCTTTTAAGGACTGCTTGCATTTAGCCATGAAGACATTACATATTTCATCAATCAAATAATGCGAGCGCGAAGAGCGAGCTGAAAATTTTTGACATTTCTACATAAAGAATGAATAACTTTAATCAGTTTTTGTAATCATGAACAAGATAGCTATATAACTAAACAATTGATGCGAGCGGAACTATTCTAGATTTAGACCTAGAACGGGACACTATTCATGTTTCCTAAATCATGAAAAAGATGAGTAAGAGGGGATCTTCCTACATTAATAATGCGAGCGCAAAGCACGAGCAGAAAATGTTTGTATACGTTTAGAACTGATCGAAAAGTGCCTTTTAGGGACTGCTTGCATTTAGCCATGAAGACATTAGATATTTCATCGATAAAAAAATGCGAGCGCGAAGCGCGAGCTGAAAATTTTTGACATTTCTACATAAAGAATGGAAAACTTTAATCAGTTTTTTTAATCATGAACAAGATAGCTATATAAATAAACAATTGATGCGAGCGGAAAATTTTAGTTTTAGACCTAGAACGGGACACTATTCATTTCAAGACATTAGATATTTCATCAATCAAATAATGCGAGCGCGAAGCGCGAGCTGAAAATTTTTGACATTTCTACATAAAGAATGGAAAACTTTAATCAGTTTTTGTAATCATGAACAAGATAGCTATATAACCAAACAATTGATGCGAGCGCGAAGTGCGTGCGGAAAATTTTAGTTTTAGACCTAAAACGGGACACTATTCATTTCAAGACATTAGATATTTCATCAATCAAATAATGCGAGCGCGAAGCGCGAACTGAAAATTTTTGGCATTTCTACATGTAAATAAAGAATGGATAACTTTAATCAGTTTTTGTAATCATGATCAAGATAGCTATATAACTTAACAATTGATGCGAGCAGAAAAATTCTAGATTGAGACCTAGAACGGGACACTATTCATGTTTCCTAAATCATGAAAAAGATGAGCAAGAGGGGATCTTCCTACATTAATAATGCAAGCGCAAAGCGCGATTAGAAAATGTTTGTATACGTTTTGAACTGATCGAAAAGTGCCTTTTAAGGACTGCTTGCATTTAGCCATGAAGACTTTACATATTTCACAATCAATTTATGCGAGCGCGAAACGCGAGCGTAAACAAAACCGAGATTTCAACCTTGTACGGGATACTCTATTCATGTTTTGTAAATCATGAAAGGGATGAGAAAGGGGATCTTCTTACATTAATAATACGAGCACAAAGGGCGAGCAGATTTTTTTTTATATTGTGATCTGAAACTGGATAACTGAATGAAAATGCCCGGGCGTGTTTCAGATTAAGACCTAGAATCTAGGCATTCTAAACAATCTTTTATCATGAAAATAAAAGCGAGCGCGAAACGCGAGCTTAAAATATTTGATATTCCGATCTGATATTTCAAACACTTTGTAGGAAACTTGTAAGGTGGATATAAATCGCATTTGATAAAGAGCTGATATGTTTCATTATTACTTTAATTTTGAGACATAGGACCTTGACATCCTTAGGACATGTTATCATATGAATATGATGACTATATATCTTCCTATTCATCTTGCTAAGCGCGAGATCAAACAAAAGTGACAATTTAATTATTAAATTGATATCTTAGTATTAATGCATAATGAGGGCGCGGAATCTGATGATATTATGGCCTGAACACTGCACCCCTAAATTTCAAATTGAACCCCTAGGGATGCAATTTTGAACCCACATGGTGCAAAAATGAACCCCAACCGCAGGATTCAATTTTTGAACCCCAAATCAGGGGTTCAATTTTTGAACCCATAGGGTGCTGATTTTGCATCAACCTTTCGGGTTAAATTTTCTGAACCTTTTTTTCTTAGTGTGTGCAAGTAAACTTCAAAATTTCTGTAAATAATATCTATCAATATATCCATCAGTGTTGTAGTCAAGGCTGAAACCTCCAAGGCCAAGGCTTTAATACCCAAGACCAAGGCTTCAATCCCCAAGGCCAAGGCCAAGGCATGGAAACCCAAGGCCTAAAAACCTCAAGGCCAAGGCATTTCAAACTTTCAATATATGGGACAATGAGCCAACAACAAGGCGGCAGTTCGAATATCAGTTTCGCGCCCCTACATGTAGGTCGATCATCAATTTGGCCCCCCCCCCCGTTCGAACATCGATTCGGCCCCCAGTTCGAACATCATTTTGGCATCCCTTCGAACTCGATTTGCCTTCCCTAGTTCCAATATCATTTCGCCCCCCCTAGCTCGAGTATCAATTTGGCGCCCCCTAGTTTGAACATCAATTCGGCGCCCCCTAGTTTGAGTATCAATTTGGCGCCCCCTACCTCGAACCTCGATTCGGCCTCCCTCCCTTGTTCGAGTATCATTTCGGCGCCCTCCTAGTTCGAATATCAATTCGGCGCCCCTACATGTAGGTCCAACATTAATTTGGCGCCCCTACATGTAGGTCGATCATCAATTCGCCCCCCCGTTCGAACATAAATTCGGCCCCCAGTTGGAACATCATTTTGGCATCCCTTCGAACTCAATTTGCCTTCCCTAGTTCGAATCGCCCCCCCCCCCCCTAGCTCGAGTATCAATTTTGCGCCCCCCTAGTTCGAACATCATTTTAACATCCCTTCGAACATCATTTCGGCGCCCTCCAAGATCGAATATCAATTCGGCGCCCCTACATGTAGGTCCAACATCAATTTGGCGCCCCTACATGTAGGTCGATCATCAATTCGGCGCCCCTACATGTAGGTCGATCACCAATTCGGCCCCCCCCCCCCCCGTTCGAACATAAATTCGGCCCCCAGTTCGAACATCATTTTGGCATCCCTTCGAACTCAATTTGCCTTCCCTAGTTCGAATATCATTCCCCCTAGCTCGAGTATCAATTTTGCACCCCCTAGTTTGAACATCGATTCGGCCCCCCCCCCCCCAGAGCTCGAACATCGATTCGGCCCCCTCCCAGTTCGAACATCATTTCGGCGCCCTAGCTCGAGTATCAATTTGGCCCCCCTAGTTCGAATACCATTTCGCCCCCCTCGCTCGAGTATCAATTTGGCGCCCCCTAGTTCCAACATCAATTTGGCGACCCTACGTCGACCATCAATTCGCCCCCCCCCCCCGTTCAAACATCAATTCTGCCCCCAGTTTGAACAGCATTTTGACATTCCTTCGAACATCATTTCAGCGCCCTTTTGGTTCGAACATCATTTTCTTTCCTCCTCTTCCTCTTTTTTCTTCTCGTCCTTCCCCTCTTCCTCTCCCCTTTCTTCTCTTCTTTCCCCCTTTCTCTCTTTCTTTTTTTCTTCTCTTTCTTCCATCTTCCTCTTTCTTCTCCTTTTCCCCTCTTCCTCTCTCTTTTCCCCCCTCTTCCTCTTTTTTTCCCCTCCCCTCCCTTTTCTTCTCTTCCTTCCCCCTCTTCCTCTTTTTTCTCTTTCTTTCCCCTCTTCTTTCCCCCTTTTTTCTTTTCTTTCCCCTCTTCCTTTCCCCTTTTCTTCCCCCTTCTCTCTCTTTTTTCCTCTTCTTTCTTCCCTCTTCCTCTCTTTCCTTTTTTCTCCTTTTCCCCTCTTCCTCTCTCCCCCCCCTCTTCCTCTTTTTTCTTCTCCCTCCCACTCCCTTTTTCTTCTCTTCCTTCCCCCTTTTCCTCTTTTTTCTCTTTCTTTCCCCTCTTTTCTCCTCTTCTTTTCTTTCCCCTCTCTTTTTTTCTTCTCTTCTTTCCTCTCTCTCCCTCCCCTTTCTTTTCTTCTCTTCCTCCTTTTCTTTTCTCTTTTTCTTCTCTTCCTTTCCCCTCTTCCCCTCTTTCTCTTTTTTTCTCCTTTTCTTTTCCCTCTCTTTTTCCTTCTCTTTCTTTCCCCTTTTCCTCTCTCTTTTCCTTCCCTTCCTTCCCCCTCTTCCCTTTTCTCCTTTTTTCCCCCCTTTTCTCTCTCTTTTTTCCCCTCTTCTTTTCCTCCTCTCCCCTCTCTCTTTTCCCTTTTTCTTTTCCCCCCTTTTCCTCTCTTTTCCCCCCTTTTCCTCTCTTTTTTCTTCCCTTCTTCCTTTCTTCTTTTTTCTTTTCTTTCCCCTCTTCCCCTCTTTTTCTCTTCTTTCCCTCTCTCTTTTTTTAGCCGAAGGGGGGGGGGGGGGGCCAAGGCCCCCTCGGCCCCCCCCCATGGATCCGCGCCTGGTAGTAGTAGTAGTAGTAGTAGTAGTAGTAGTAGTAGTAGTAGTAGTAGTAGTAGTAGTAGAAGTAGTATTAGTAGGAGTAGTAGTGGTGGTATAAGTAGTAGCAGCAGTAGTAGTAGTAGTAGTGGTAGTAGAAGCATCAGTAGTAGTAATAGCAGTAGTAGTAGTAGTAGTAGTAGTAGTAGTAGTAGTAGTAGAAGTAGTAGTAGGTAGAAGGAGGACAATGACTCGTAATAGTTGATGTAGTATGTTGGAACCAGAAATAAAGACGATAGTCTGCATTAATATCATGGCACTTACTTGCAGGGAATTGCGCTTGCCTCCAGTAATCCACATCGGACGTGCACTGTATGAAGGCGTCATATATACCAAAGCCAAACTTCTACTCCAAATGAAACATTAATTTTCGTCAGTCAAATTCACACTTTTCATTTGGTAAGAAACGCGTAGAAAAAGAAAGGAGTTCCACTTGCATATCCCATCGTCAAATAGCGTTTTTATAAAATAATATTTAACACAGAAGTGAAACCATTTAGCTGTTCATATTGTAAACTGTCACTAAAACCAGACAAACGTGGTATTCCCCGCTAACAAAGACGCGCCCTGATAACTATTTCCTGTGTCAAAGTGCAAAATGATTTTTAATTGTATAGGACATGCTAATTTATTCGCTCAACCGTCAGACTCAAAGTCCAAGTTCAGTCTGCCTGTTTGGGAGCGGTTAGTATTCATGGCAATATGATTATATTGTGGAGTGGGGCAGTTCTTATGGCTGTCTATATAAACTACAATGCGAGACAGTCAGTGGCAGTGTCAGGTTCAAAGAATGAAATTACAAGGCACTCGAAATATCATTATACTTCAGCGTCAATCATTATGAGCAATCACATGAGATTCTACCAAGTGTAGCATATTGGACATGAGGGAAGATCACATGGCAAAACGATGAATCTGAAAATGTAGACTTTTCAGGTTTTTACATGGGGGGGGGGGGGTCTGGGAGCTCTTTCCATTTATCTTACTCTCATAATTACAGGTATTTTCATTTTCAAAATAGCATGGGGTATCTACAGTACATTTTTTCAAATTTGCCCACTCGTTTCATGGTAAAAGGATGTATATGCAGATACGATACAAAAATGCCGCAGAAGAGCGCATTGATTTACGGTGAAATGTTGTACATGTATCTGTTAGTTACACTTTTCTGCCATGTAATGAGTGAGCGCACTCAGCTTCGTGAAATATGGCAGAACGATGTATCTGCAACGTACATCTTTTTCCCATAATGGTGAGCCACAAACTCTACAGTCATGACAGTGCGTATTAAATTAAAGTTTACACTTTGAAAAAGTCCTGGGGCGGTATTCTGAAAACGTTCTTATCTTAATTTTGTTCTTATCTACGTCACTTTCTTAAATTGGTATTCTGAAAACGTTCTTATCTTTTTCTTATCTTTTGTTCTTATCTTTGTTCTTATCAACGAACGTAGAGGGCAGCAACACACAAGCGTGTTGCTCTAAGGAAGGTCAACTCGATACGCGCATGCAACTGAGCTGCGCGCATATTTTATTGTTCATGACAACGAAATCAAATGCCGATCAAATACAACAACAAATTAGTAGTGATCAAGAAACGAATATGAAAGAATATGACTACAACGATATCAAAGATAACATTAAAAAATATGTTGAGGGATATACATAAATATGAAAACATACTTTGATATTTAAAACTTTACAAATGCAAGTCTCAGGAAACTAAAATCATTACCAAATCGGTGATTGTTGTTATCAGCGATTTCACCAGACGGCTGAATTAGGTGATTTGCGCCGAGACGATTTTGTGACCACTCGCAAAGCATTTCGGGATTTAATATGTCCCCCTTATTTTCTCTGGGCTCTTCGCTGAACCCATCATCATTCTATGCTTAAGCTACATCATGATCCGTCGTCTGCTTACATTTCAACCCCCTTGTCTAGCACTGGTACTTGTTCTGCTAGGCGTCGATCAGCATTTATCTGCAGTCCATATAGGCCGTGACTCATTTATTTATTTATTAGAGCAGGCAGCAATGCCAAAAAAAAATAATTCACGTATCTATCAGTAGTATGTTATCATTTCTTTTCACCATTGTCCCCAAAACTTATAAATTTAGAAATACATTCCAATCAGTAATAAGTGAAGTCCACATCTAACCTAGATCTTGATCATGTTGATCGATAGACCAAAAGCTTCAGTCTCTGTATTTTGGTTGCTCTGCTGACCTGCGCTGGCTCACTCACCGATGGAGATTATAGTAAAATGTCAGAAATTGTTGAATAAATCCCCAGAAACGACGGTTATTCCTGTCTAGTTGATCGATAGACCCAAGTCTAAAGATCTAACTTTATGTCTAACTAGACAAATGCTCTGACCAGTCTCGATCTGTTTGTTGAAGATGTTGTTCCACACTGGATATCTAAGTAGATCTAGAATATATATAGATCTAGCACGACTTGTTGGTATGAGATAGTCTATACAACAATAAAAAAATACTAAAATAATAATAAACTCAAAACAGATGAATTCCACATTGTCTTTATAGTATAGGACGCCTAAATGTAGACCATTTGAGGGTTGGTCCATAAGTTTGGTTCAATTAAGGCCAGCCTGCATGGGCTAGCCGCTAGGACTAGGAGGTTATTATTTGTGACGGTACGTTAAATGCCTACAGGGTAAAATCTCGATCTAGAACTAGAAGATTTAATACATTAAATCCGTTAGGCCTTACCGTTAGGCATGAAATCTTTAAAATTCAGTTAGAAAATGCATAAAAATAAAATCACGACGAGCTTAGTCACTTTGCTCTTTCACTAAAATTTCTCCCAAAAAAAATACGCGTTCTGCCAGCCAAGCCCAGGCCATGCAGGCCCAGGAAAATTTACCAATTCTTGCAATATGGCAAACAAATTATGTAAAAGTCTTTGATTGCACAGAATCAATGGTCAAATTAAGATATGGATGCTGTCTATCAAATCTACTTTCTGCCCAAAATCATAAATTAAGATGGTGTAAAATCTATCTAGCTCCCATTTCTTCTAGTCTAGGCCTAGATCTAAGTATAACTAAGGTTAAGTCTAACGCAAAACGATGATGGCACTCTGCACACGATGTAACATTGCAATCAATTTCCCAGAATTGGCTGATTTTTCTTCGAAATTATTGAAGAAAACCAGGGAAAATGTGAATAGGTGGCCGTTTATTCAAGCTTTAATTTGGCTTTGGAAGTTTGGTTGCTCAATGATTATCGACCTTCGACGCGACGCAGCGCCTGGCTGTGCAGCTCAGCTGCAGCGCAGCCAATGCAATGCATCCGATGCATGGGGTTTTTTTCGCCGTCCATAGTCTCGGACTCGAAGTTGAAATTTATACCCGGATTTCGGGGTTTGGGCGCCTTGTATTAAGATTTATAGACTTAAAAGTCAAATGCAAATTAAAATTTGAAATCTGACCTTGAACAATCATCGTTGATAAACTTCAGCCCTGAAGCAATTGCACTTCAAATCAGACCAGGCAAATTAGACGTCATTGTGTATGTTGCTAGAAGATCTATGACGAGTCGACTGAAGCCCCAGCGCATCATCAACGTTACTAGTAGCTACGCGACCGGCCCAGACTCGGCGCACCCAGGCCAGAAAAATGACCTCGATTATTACGGTAATTGTCTATGCATTTATTAGTGGTGCAGCGAAATTCAGCAGAGGAAAATAAGAGATAAGAGGTATCCTCGTCATAGACTTAATATTCCAAGATGAGAAAAAATGTCAATATCATGATTATTTAAGCTAAATAATTTCTTTAAAAATAAAAGTAATATTTTTAATATTTTTACCTAGAATAACCGACCTAATGATTGTTCATTAAAAATATTTAAAATTAACAAATGAAAAAAAATCAACTCGACAAATTTCCGAAAAGTCCCCCTTATTTTTTAGAGTGGTCACAAAATTCGAGCGGAGTTGACCTTCCTTAGAGCAACACGCTTGTGTGTTGCTGCCCTCTACGTTCGTTGGTTCTTATCTTGCTCTCCACCCCCAATGCTGAGCGCGTAAATTTACCACTCGCGCATATAATACAAAAGTGCGCTAAAAAGATAAGAACAAAATCAAGATAAGTGGTATTCTGAAAACGTTCTTATCTTTTTTCTTTCTTATCTTTCACGGTATTTAAGATAATATTTAAGATAGCTAGAGGGTTATCACATCTCACGATGTCTGCGTTTTTTCTTGCTCAAAATCGATGGCCACTAGTAGTAATAAGTACCCTCAAGTATTACTCCCACCATTTCTTTCATTCACCCTTTATTTTGCTCGTCTATTTTTTCTATCCCTTTTTTTCTTCCTTTCTATTTGTCTATCTTTCTTCCTTTCTATCTGCATGTCTTTCTTCTTTTATTTCATTCTTCATTTATATCTTTTCTTTTGTTCTGTTTAAATCTTTTAATTTTTTTTTCTTTTGCTTTGTTTCATTTATACTTCATCTTTCTTCCATTTTTATTTTCCCTTTTCGTTTTATCCCTTTCTTATTTCTTTATAGCTACTGAGTCTTTATTTCTTATTTTCCCCCTTTTCTCTTCCATTTCTTTCTTTCTTCCTTCACTTTTTTTATCATCTTTTTATTTTTCTTCCTTATTTTTTCGTCCATTCTTTCGTTTTTATATATGCTTTTCTTTTTTGTTTCTTTCTTCCTTCACTTTTTTGTAATCTTTTTATTTTTCTTCCTTATTTTTTTTTCAATTCTTTCGTTTTTATATATGCTTTTCATTTTTTTAATCATTCATTTTATTTTTCCCCCTTTTGCTTCCTTCCCTTTAATAATTCTTAATTTTTCTTTCTAAATTTATTTTATTTTTGCTTTCTGAAAATTTTCGTGTTTTTTTTACTTTCTTTTTTTCTTTATTTCGTCGCTCATTCTTTTTTCGTTCTTTCTTTATTTACCCTTTTTCTTTACTTTGTTTCTTCTCTCTGTCTTTCTTCTCTTAACTCTTTATTTTCCCTTTTCGTTTTTTTCTCTTTCTTTCTTTCTTTCTTTCTTTCTTTCTTTCTTTGAATTTACCTTTCTTTCCTCTATCTTTTTGTAGTCTTCATGTTTGCGTTAATTTTCCTTTCATTTTTTCTCTCTCAATTTTATTTCTTTGTTTCATTTCCCTTTTTTTCTCTTCCTTCACTTTTTACATTTTATTCCCTTTTTCTCCTTTTTTTTCTTTCTTTCTTTTATTCGTTTTTAGACTATTTTCTTTTTCGGTTCCATGTTACTTTTTTTAATCTTTTTAGTTTGACCTTTTTCTTTTTTTGTGTGTGTGTTCCTTTTAGTTTCTTTTTTTCTTTTTCTTTTTGTTCCTTCACTTTATCATTGATAATTGTTTTATTTCTTTCATCCTTTTCCTTCTTTTATTTATTCTATTTTTCTTTCTTTTTTTATTTTTAAGTCCTTTTTGCTTGCTTTCTTTCGTTTACTCTTTATTTTTCATTATTTTCTGCTTTGTAACTTTCATCTTTTTTTCTGCTTCATTCTGACCCTTTTCTGTCTTCTTACTTTAATACCTACTTACTTTCTTTCTTCATATTTTATTCTTTATTCGTACCTGCTTTATTTACTTTTTTCTTTCTTTATTTTGTGCACGTGGACGCGTCTCGAAATAATAAAATCAGTCATTCGTATAAAATGCCTATTTCGCGCAATGCGCCAGAAACAGTGTACGCGCAGCGCCCATGATATTCTCTTCACATAAGGTACGCTTCTATTGGTTAAACTGCCAATATAAAGCGCATTTTGATTAGTAAAATATCAAAAAATGGGCGTGTTGGAGATAAGAAGGGGGCAGTCCTTACAGAGATAAGAACGCGTTAAGAAGATTTTCAGAATACCGATTTGCAATGATTTTAGCGTCTTCTTATCTCAGTGAGATAAGATAAAAGATAAGAACAAAGATAAGAACGTTTTCAGAATAACCCCTGGGAATTAAAAGAATAAACAACACGTGGGTAAATTTTTCACAAATAATCTTGGGTTTGGGTCTCATCTGTCTAATGAAAGTAAAAGTTTTGTCAGAATGTTACACTTGAGTGAGCACTGTCCCTTTCTGTAAAGCTCGCAGAAATCTGTTTGCGCAGAAATGCTCGTTTTCAAGCTGTGTCAAGTCGAAAGGACGAAATCAAACTGACATTACGAAAGATTTATCATATATTTCCCTTGCGTTTTTAGCCAATTGGCATAAAACGAATACATTCAAGCATTTTATGACAATTTTGCCACCCAAATTGAAATTTCAACACTGAATAAGCACAACCTTTACCCTATTTGTGCCAGCTGGATCTGAGGACATAACTGAATCTGAAGAAAAATTTATATCAGACATCTCTAGCATTTTTTTAAGCTAAGTTTTTATCATTGAAAGTCGGTTTACATTTCATTTTTCATTTAATTCTTGTTTCTCCACACTTTTCCCCAAGCTTAGTAATGACTTACATTCCATGTAAATCACAGCTCAGTGTAAATCGAATATCGTCACGATGGCCTCAGTGTGTTGGGGCAAAATGCACTCTTCGAAGTGTTTTGGACAAGGAAACAGGTCAACAATGTAGAAGATATCTTCAAATCACTTTTACTAGCTAAATCCATGTGTTCCTCATGATTAAGGTCTACTTTTATTCACATAACTATTTCAAATTTCTGTGCAAATAATTTTTCACTATCTTTTCACAAGTAAGTGGTGCTCACTCAAGCGGAAATATTTGTTGACAGTTATATCGTCATTTGCTTTAATGGACCTGTGCCAATGTTAAAATGTGGAACAATCTTCAGGATATTACAAATGTATAATTTTACAGGATCTTTTCAAAGTGTAAACTTTTTTTTGATACGCACTGTATAGAATAGTTGATGGCAAAAAATATATATCTGCTGCATATAACTTTTAGCTCAGATTGTGTGCCACGAGAGTCAGAGACTAGTTTATGGCAAAATAGTGTCATCTGCAATTACATACACCTTTTCCATAAATTGTGCGCCCAGAAGTCAACACTAGTTTACGACAAAATAGTGTATCTACCTTTTCCACACTTTGTGCGCCTTAAAAGTCAGAGGCTAGTCGGAGACTAGTTTATGATAAACGAGTGTATGTGCCAAATACGCCTTTTTGTCATGTCTCTATACTTTCAAATAATAACAATGACAATGATTTAATAGACCCATGTCACCCTGATTCGGGTATTAGGACCACTATCATAGAACGTTATGTGTTCAAAATCATTTCATGAATAACTGTATTTACGCAGTATTTACAAATATGTACAATTGCATACAATACCTTTAGTAAAAATGTAAAGCCTATAAACAAAACAAACCGTAGAAATAATGATCAGTTATGCTTAAAGGACACATCCATACACCAACTTCATTGAAAAGAGACCACTATGTAAACATGCAGCGCAGTAATAACAATCTGTTTACATTATTTGATACAAAGAGCTTAACCAACATAAAACTATCACGATTCAAGAGCCCTTTGATGAATAATGTGCATTAATATTTGTATTACATCTAACATCATGTGTATAGACCTTATCATCAATCACGTTACCATTTTACTGATTTTTTTTAATGTCTCAAAGTCCCGTATAGTACCATAAGGTTGAGATGCATTTTTAGCACAAAATTTACTGTAGAGAATATCATATTTTTATAAGGAATGTATGAAGTGTCTCACTTTTATTGTGTAGAAAGTTACGGAAAAATTGCAGACACAAAGATTTGTTTTACTGAGTGCATAATAGCCTACATTTTCGAAAAATTTGAAGGCAAAATAGGCAGTGTAATCTGAAATGCATTTTGCAACGTATACCATTTGGGCTTCTCTTAGACCGATCAATACTTTACGAATCAAACACAGAGGCACATTTAAAAAAGGGGGTACAGTCATTTTCCAGGAAAAAAAAAGATTTTCACTAATAAAGGTTATTTCTTCTCGTGTAGAATTTGTGTAAGTATGTCATTTTGTCACTAAAATATTTGCTGTGACTCTCAAAAGTTGAGGCACACTTTTGTATGAACAACAATTTACATTAAAAATATTGAATAGACTCTCAAAAAGGGGGCATTGGCCGGAAATGCCCCCCCCCCCCCCGATCCGCCTCTGACTTTGCCATAATTCTAACGAAGAATTTTTTCTGCAGATACACCCTTTTACCATGATCTGACTTCATCGAAGCAGTCACGACTTCTTTGACGGAGCTAGAAAATCCTCCTTATTTTGAAAGTTTTCGATAAAAGTGGATTATACGTATAGACGGTTTTGGATATTAGATCATTTTGGAACTTTTGAGCTGGAAAACTTCTATTCTGAGGACGCAAAAAAGTGGATGTTGAACGATTTTTAGAGCGAGAATCCGCCTCAACGGAATGCTACAATATGGCGGCCGGTGAAAGTCATGCACCGAACGGTACCAGAGGTAAGCCAATCTTCCTCAAAAACAAAGATATCCCTGAATATAGTGAGAAAACTCTGTATGCGGATGAACTGTTCAAAAGTCTCACTCATGTCATATCCTCAAGTGAAATCAAAGGGATTCAGAGAATCGGGGGACTTTGGCGTTTGTACATAACGGACCAAAATGTACGAATTAGCCTCATTACCAGTGGACTTAACCTTCGTCATGCAAATGTACGTGTATATGACACGAACCCTTTCCTATCAGATGGGCAAGAGGGTAATTTACGCCTTCTGATAAAAGACATACCACTGTCGGTACATGAGTCTGTAATCACTGATGAGTTGAAAAGAAGAAATTGCAAAGTGACAGGAAAAACTTTATATCAGAAATTGAGAGTAGATGGTCATCTCACAGATTGTTTGACTGGAGACCGTATTTTATACATAGAACATTTAACTACTCCTCTCCCACGAGCAGTTACGTTTGGACACTTCAAGGGGAGAATCTTCCATCATGGGCAGACAGACTCGGCAAACAAGACATGCTCGAAATGCCTGCAGTCAGGGCATTTACGTTCGTCATGCGTGAATGAGGTAGTCTGCCGCTGTTGTAAACAAACCGGGCACATCGAAACTCGCTGCCCAACTCACGACGCACCTACCGTTTCGTCCAATCAGCGGCCAGGAAACGTCCAGTCATCGCGATGGTCCCTACAAGCAGACACCCAGCGCGTGTCACAGCAACGCTATGAAAGTCAAGATACGGATAACGCCCCGTACGACAAAGACTTTCCCCATGTCGCCAGACAACTAGATAAACGGCCCAATCAGAAGCGAAGCAACAGTCAACCCAGGATGACGCGGAGCCGGAGCCGTGCTTTACCTACCACGTCTACTAATCGCCGACATCACGACAGTTCTGATACTGATGAGAGACGCTTCACCTTCGTAACCGGAGACATCGTAGACCAGAGATCTCGCAATACTAGCACGCGTGCTTCAAACGCAGCCCAGCCAGGTGAGCCGGCGACTACCGTGTCCCGCCCAAGAGAGGTAGCCCCTAATCGTCCAGAGCGAAGTTCAGATACAGCTGATCAGACCACACCCCCAAAGTTGACCAATCACCAACAATCGAAGATCACGCAATTCATTGAGAAAGTTCGACTCAACTCAGATCGCGAGAACAACGTACAGCCAACTGATCGAAGCGTCAGCGATCGTTGCTCACCAGATGAAAACACATCTTATGACAGCGCGTCTTCCCAAGAAGATGAGTCTGTGTCAGCGGAGTACTCAGAGTGCGAGGAAGACACCGTAACTGAACATCAGTCTGACCTCTCGGCAGAGTCTCCAGATCCAGTGCTAGCACGGAACAAAATGAGCAATGCATCTAAGCGAAAACAAAAATCAAGAAAGAAAACCTCAAAGAAAAGATGAACTCTCTTCTTTTTTGAAGAAACTTTGTACACTGTGTGTTTACTTTGAAATTCCTTTTACAATTCTTTTTTTTTTAATATGTCTACTTCTTCTTGCCACCTTTTAAGCTTGAATGTAAGAGGGTTAAGGAATAAACTTAAACGCAGTCAGATATATAGATGGTGTAAACAACAAAAAGTTGATATATTGTTTTTGCAGGAAACGTACTGGACTGAAGAACTTGAAACCATTATTAATATGGAATGGAGAGGAAAATGTTTCTTTTCACATGGTACCAATCATTCTTGCGGTGTTGCTGTTCTTATAAGTGACAAAATTGTTTTAAAAATTAATAAGGTAGATTCACAAAATGATGGAAGAACTTTACTCCTTGATGTAATGATAGAAGGTAACAATTATGTTTTAGTCAATGTCTATGCACCTACTGAAAGAAAAAAGAGAGAAAATTTCCTGATGAAAATGCAAAAGTGGTTATCTCCTTACGATATTTGATAGATATTTGGAGAAAGACCCATTTAAATACGAAGCAATTTACGTGGAGAAATTTATCTTTGAGAGTTGCATCAAGACTTGATTATTGGTTAATAAGTAAAAACCTGCAAGCAAAGGTCACATCAAGTGATATAAGACCCTGCTTTAAAGCAGACCATAATGCTATCTCTCTCAAATTGACAACATCAAATATTTTAAAAGGAAGAGGATGTTGGAAAATGAATACAGAGGTGTTAAAAGAAAAATGTTATCAAGAAAAAATTAGATTATTAATTAACAATATTTCAGAAAATACGCACTTATCTTCTATGCAGATATGGGAAAATATGAAAATTAAAGCACGTGAATTCACACAGAGGTATTGTAGAAGCAAAGTCTGCAAAAAGAAAGATAAAAAGACTATTTTAGAAAAAAGATTCGCTGAACTCCAAAGAAAAATTGATGTTGACATTGATTCCAGTGAACAGAAAGAATACATCAATATAAAAAAAAGAATTAGAACAAATATATGAAAGAGAGTGTAAAGGTGCTGCTATTAGAGCAAGGGTCAGATGGTTAGAAAAAGGTGAAAAGTGCACAAGTTATTTTTTAGGTTTAGAGAAATATAATTCAGAAAGAAAAAATATTACCCAATTGCTATCTGTAAACAAAGATAAATATTGTACTAAACAAACAGAGATATTACAGGAAGTGGTAAAGTTTTATTCATTGTTATATAGAAAATCTGATATTGATAAAACTGAGAGAAATGATTACATCAATTCAGTACATGTTCCAAAGCTGAATGATGAGCGAAGAAATAAATGTGAAGGATTGTTAACAAGTGCCGAATGCAAACGTGCTGCTTTTTCTATGAATAAAAACAAATCACCTGGTCTGGATGGTATTCCCATAGAATTTTACCAAACCTTTTGGGATGACATCAAAGATATTTTATTGAGTGCTCTTAATGAATGCTTCACAAATGGAGAAATGTCTGAAAGTCAGAAAGCTGGTCTTATTACAATGATTTATAAGAAAGGAGACCATAGAAATCTAGAAAACTGGAGGCCAATTTCGCTTTTAAATTGCGACTATAAAATAATGGCCGCAGTTTTGGCCGCACGATTGCAATCGGTTATTGGACATATCGTTAACGAAGAACAAACAGGTTATATAAAACATCGTCTGTCTGCCTTCAATATACGTCTTACAATTGATACCATTGAATTTATGAAAAGAAAACACTTAGATGGTGCTATAATGATGGTTGACTTTTCTAAAGCTTTTGATGTAATAGATATCAATTTTGTGCACTCATGTTTGGAAAAAATGAATTTTGGAAAGAATTTCCAGACATGGATAAAAATATTGTACACAGATATTCGAAGTTCTGTATTAGTAAATGGCTGGATATCAGAGTCCTTTTCAATACAAAGGGGAATCAGACAAGGTTGCCCTCTTTCAGCATTACTTTTTGTTCTTGCAGCAGAATTTATGTCTAACAAAATAAGAAATAATGAATACATAAGAGGTATACCTGTTTTGAAACCAGAAGATAATTGTGACGTTAAAGTACTACAATATGCTGATGATACCCTGTTCTTTGTGTCAGATAAAAGATCACTTGAATTGATAAATGATGAACTTGAGTTGTTTGGAAATGTAGCAGGTCCAAAACTTAATAAAACTAAAACAGTAATCATGTGGGTGGGGAGAAGTAACTCCAAATGGTCACTCAATGATATTGGTCTATCATGGACAGATATTCCTACAAAATACCTAGGGTTTTACATCTCACCTGATATAGAAAAAGCACGTAAAATGAACTGGGAAAATAAACTATCGAAATTGCAAAGATTATTAGACAATTGGAGAAAAAGAAAGCTTACTATTTTTGGAAGAGTAACCATTGTCAAAACTCTAGGTTTAAGTCAGTTAGTACATATTCTCATGGTTGATATTATTCCTGAAAAAATGTTAAAAAGACTAAATTCTCTAATATATAATTTTATTTGGCAAACAAAGATTGAAAAAGTGAAAAGAACTATAATGACCAACAAACTGGACAATGGAGGGGTAAACATGATTGATCTATAATTATACCCAAAAATTGAGCTTTCGACTAAAATGGCTGGGGCGCACTCTTGCGTCAAGTAAAGGAATGTGGTGTAAATTCAGCCTTTATTGGTTTAATGTTTTAGGTGGTTTGAAACTACTCCTCAATTCAGACTTTGATGCTTGGAATGTTAAACATATATGCAAGCACCATCTTCCAGTTTTTTACATTGAAATATTACAGGCCTGGTTAAAGATAAAGAAGAATGCATGTTTAAAATATCACTCTAAACTATATGGTCTACATTACGAAATTTTGTGGCATAATAAAAATATAACTTTTCGCAACAACACCCTATTTTTTGAAGAATGGTACAAATCTGGGATAGTATTTTTGAAAGATATTCTCAGGAATGGAAATTTCTTACCTACAATGGAAATTCATTCCCTTCTTAAGTCGCAGAAGAGTAAGCAAAGATTGATATTTGATTACACTTTATTACGTCAGGCTATCCCTAAAATCTGGATAAATGATAATACAACACCTTGCACCAACCGCAATAAAAAACCTTCATTAGAGTTTCCCAAAATAGATGTAGGAGCAAAGAATCAATTAAAAAATATTCATGATATTTCAAGTAAACAATTCTATAAATTACTATCTTCAGATTTATCAAACACTAACAGATGCTATTTGTATTGGGAACAGAAAATTAGGTCACCATTAGATTGGAAAAAAAACTTTTAAAAGAAACTTGTGTCACTGTAAAGACAATAAACTGAAAGAATTCAATTTTAAGGTTATATATAATTTATTGCCTGTAAGAAAGAATTTGTCTAAATGGAATGTTATAACAGATGGGAGATGCCCACATTGTTATGTGGACGAAGATGATGTACATGCTTTTGTTGAGTGTAAACTAAATAAGAGATTCTTTTCTTATTTGACAACAATAGCGAAGTTGGAATACAATGTTGACCTTCAAGTAACAGAATTGCATTTACTTAAAGCCCACAAAGAAACCGGATTAGATTCATTTCTTACAATTGCCTTTTGGTGTATCTACAAATGTATACTCATAAGAAACAAAACAGGAAAAGATTGTCGAGAATTTAATTTGGAATATTTGTTTGAAAGAGAATTATGTAAACATGTGATGTGACTTTGAATGTTCAATTATGTATATAATAAATGCCCATGTGGGTTTAAAATAAAAAAAAAATGATCTGCCCATGAAAACTAATGTATGTATCTGCAGATACATCATTTTGCCGTGATTTGACAACGAGCACCAAATGGTATATCTGCAGATACACCATTTTGCCAAGATTTGACAAGGAGCACCAAATGGTGTATCATTTTGCCGTGATTTGACAACGAGCACCAAATGCTGTATCTGCAGATACATCATTTTGGCGTGATTTGACAACGAGCACCAAATGGTGAATCTGCAGATACATCATTTTGCCGTGATCTGACAACGAGCACCAAATGGTGTATCTGCAGATAGGTCCTTTCGCCGTGATTTGACAATGAGCACCAAATGGTGTATCTGCAGATACATCATTTTGCCGTGATTTGACAACGAGCACCAAATGGTGTATCATTTTGCCGTGATTTGACAACGAGCACCAAATGGTGTATCATTTTGCCGTGATTTAACAATGGGCGCCAAATGGTGTATCTGCAGATACATCATTTTGCCGTGATTTGACCAGGAGCACCAAATGGTGTATGATTTTGCCGTGATTTGATAATGAGCACCAAATGGTGTATCTGCAGATACATCATTTTGCCGTGATTTGACAACGAGCACCAAATGGTGTATCTGCAGATACATCATTTTGCCGTGATTTGACAACGAGCACCAAATTGTGTATCTGCAGATACGTCCTTTCGCCGTGATTTGACAATGAGCACCAAATGGTGTATCTGCAGATACATCATTTTGCCGTGATTTGACCAGGAGCACCAAATGGTGTATCATTTTGCCTTGATTTGACAACGAGCACCAAATGGTGTATCTGCAGATACATCATTTTGCCGAGATTCGACAACGAGCACCAAGTGGCGTATCTGCAGATACATCATTTTGCCGCGATTTGACAACGAGCACCAGATGGTGTATCTGCAGATACATCATTTTGCCGTGATTTGACAAGGAGCACCAAATGGTGTATCATTTTGCCGTGATTTGACAATGAGCACCAAATGGTGTATCTGCAGATACGTCATTTTGTCATGATTCGACCATAGAAACCAATCAATGTAAGCAGGTCCCAAAATAAACATTTGAGGTAAACATTATAATACAGATTATACATTATAACATATTACAAATTATACATTAAAAATGCATATGTAACAATAAACATACACACACTCATATGCATACACATATATTACAGAGAGAGAGAGAGAGAACAGAAAGAGAGGGGAGACAGCGAGTGAAGGTGGAAGAGGTAGTTTTATTAAAGAAAAGAGAATGAAAATTTAACATCGTATAGATAATACATTGTAACTCAGCATGAATTCATTTTAGTAAAGTATAGTCTTTTTAAGAGAGTTTGAATTTGGAAAGTGTTGAACTTTGTTGAGTAGTGTGGTCAAGGCTATTCCACAATTTGATATATTGCACACGGAATGAATTTAAGACCATGGAAGAGGAAACCTTGGGTTGATAAAATAATTTACATTTACGCGTGTTATAATCATATAATGTTGAGTTAAGAGTAAACATATTATCGAATATCTTTGGCAAAATATCAGATGAAAATAAGGGAATCCATAGAAATGAGATCAGATAAAGGTAAAATATTCATTTTGATGAACAATGGCATACTTGGACAGTTATATGGAGATGATGAAATAAGTCTAATTTATTTTTTTCTGGAGTATTGATGATTTAGATAGACGACTTTTGAAAGTATGACCACAAACGGAGTTGCAGTATGTTAGGTGAGGCAAGATTAAGCTATAATACAAAGTAATCAGTATGTAGGCCCTATTAGGCAATATGAATTTAAGTTTTGAAATGATTCCTATAGACCTCGAAACTTTATTACACACATTATTAATATGTGGTTTCCAAGAGAGGTATTCATTAACTGTAATACATAAAATTCAATATTTTCAACACGTGATATTTCATGACCACCAATAGTAAGATTTCAGAGGTCACTTGGAACCCTCCTGTTCCTTGTTCTGAAAATAATAAATTTAGTTTTATCAAAATTCAAAGAAAGTTTATTACAACAGAACCAATCGTACAATTTGTCAACTTCTTTTAGTAATAGATATTAATTCATAAATATTCTTGTGAGAATTTATAATACAAGTGTCATCAGCAAATAATGAATAATACAATAATTTTGAAGAATTTGTAATATCATTTATGTATACGAGGAACAGGAGGGGCTCGAGAATAGAACCTTGCGGAATTCCATATTTAATAAGTTTACGCTGTGATTATAGACACCATTGACCATGGCAAACTGATATCTGTTACGCAAATAATGTTTGAACCAATCTAACGCTAACCGTCTGACACCATAGGCGTTCAGTTTAAGTAAGAGTATGTCATGGTCAATGGTGTCAAAGGATTTTGACAGATCCATGAATACACCAAGACAGTAACTGCCATCATCAATTTTTTGTTTGTTATTTAACATTTGCAATGTTTAAAACACCCATGGAAGTTGAAAAATTTTCACGAAATCCAAATTGCTCTGGTATGAGGATATCATTTGCTTGAAGGTGGAAATATATCTTTTGTGAATAACATTTTATAAAATTTTCGAAAAAAAACAATGGTAATAATGATATGGGTCTATAATTATCCACTATTTGACGATTATCTTTTTTGTAAACAGGTATCATTTTGGATATTTTTAATTTGTCAGGAACGATCCCTTGTGATAATGATTTATTAAATATTGCACAAAGTTGTTCAAAAAATAAATGAATGGAATCCTTAAGAACTCTGGGGTCAAGTCATTAAAAACACTAGCCTTTGATGATTTCATAGAAGAGACAATTTTTAGAATTTTATGAATAGATGTAGGTTTTAAGAATAATGAAGAGTAACTCTTATCAACAGGCAAGAAATCATGAAATATGTGAGAAGTGGTAGGTATATTATGTGAAATTCTTTCAGCAATATTGACAAAGTATTCGTTAAAGGAATCTGCGATCACACGAGGTGAGAATATATGAACATTATCATTATACATTTTAAGTGGTATATTTTGTAGCCTCTTCCCCAATAATCCATTGATATTATTCCAAGTTTTTTTTCATGTCACCTTTGATCTTATAAAACATGTTATGAAAATATCACTTTTTAGACGATCTGATAATAGTAGTAAGTATATTTTTGTATGTGACATATTTTTTTCTTACTAACAGATTTCTTCAAATATATATGATATAATTTCTGTTTGACGTTAATTGATTTAAGTATACCAGGTGTGACTCATGGTCTTTTCGCATACATTAGTAATTCCGAAGGTTCGTTAGTCCGAAAACTAAATGATTAACTAACCTTATTTCGTTTTCTGACTAACGAACCTTCGGAACAATAAACCTTATTTCGTTTTCGGATTAACGAACCTTTGGCATGACGAAAATCTCTCGTTTGAGGGCTGTATACCCCATTTTTCCTTATCAACAAATATCTTCTCCCAGTAATACAAATCCTATTGCCCTCAAGAGATTAAATTTAAGTATAGAAACACCTGTTTCTTGACCTCGGTCCGCGAAGATAATTCACCCCAGCATCTACGGTCACAGCAGGGGGCCACACACGATGGATTGCAATGTGTGTAGTTCCGGCGAGCGCATGGCCATGGATGTATACACGCGTTGATAGAAAGTTTTTTCTTTCTTTCTTTCTTTCCTTCTTTCTTTCTTTCTTTCTTTCTTTCTTTCTCTCTCTCCCTTCCTTCCTTTCTTTTTTTCTTTCTTTCTTTCTCTCTCTCTTCCTTCCTTCCTTTCTTTCTTTCTTTCTTTCTTTCTTTCTTTCTTCCTTCCTTTCTTTCCTTCTTTCTCTCTGTCTGGCTGTCTAATTCTTTTCTTTCTAGACTTATTTTCTTCCTTCCTTTCTTTCCTTCTTTCTCTCTGTCTGGCTGTCTAATTCTTTTCTTTCTAGACTTATTTTCTTCATCCACCCCCTTTTGATCTACACCTCTAAAGAACGTGCATTTGCCAATCATATCTGTAGTAAGGCCTATGAATGTCCTTTTCTCAAAGCTGAGGTGTAGGCCTATACATAGAACATTAAAATACAAAGACCAGCATTATGAATCACAATGTTTGGATAGCATTTCAATGTTCTATTCATATCTATTCAGAACGTTTTCTAATTCACATGCGTTATTAGCAGGTGATCTTCTTTATCTCCCATTATTGTTCTTATTTTGTAGGCCTATAGCCTGTGTATACGGTAAACCTCCCTCTGAAATACCTTTCTTGGTTTCATGTTTTCTTTCAGATTTGTTTCCACCAAGGCGTGCCGGAACACTTTCATTTTTTTTTTTTTGGGGGGGGGGCAAAATCCCGAAGGGGGCACAATATTTTTGAAAGCGTGAGATACGGAAGCGATCGAGCGGGAGAGGGTGTGGTTGAGGGTGTAAAAATTGAGTGTAAAAGTTGCGTTTCTAAGAGCATTCAAAAATAAATTTCTTGAGAATTAAACAGTCTTGGGGTTCTTTTTGATCCTGTTTCCTCCCTTCTGACCCAGACTGGTGTTTCTTCATGATCAGGGTCGCAGTTCCAGCAAATTACGAGCCTTATTGCAAACTCTATTGTTTTAAACCAATGTAATATAGGCCTTTTAAAGACTTTAAGATGACAAACATGCATGACCGTATGCATCCGGGGGCCACCGATCGAGAGGGCAAAATTCACCCAAAGTGTGCACGAAATCTTTCAATTTTATTCTAGAAAATGCAAAAGCTCCCCCATCACCATGGGCGGAAATCCCAGGGGGACGCGTCCCCCTACCATTTTGGAAAGGGGTACATAATATCAAATGTCCCCCTACTATTTGTGCTCTTTTATTATGGAAAAAATACATAATTTCAAATCGAAATTATATCCTCGAATTTCGAAATATATATAAACAGATAGTTTTTGTTAAGAACTTGGTTAGGAAAAGAAAAGGCATACCGGCCCAACTATTCTCCAACTCTCATCTAGCCCTATATACCAGCCAAAGAGTGATGACATTGATGACATCGATGGCCATTGTCAATTTCATAACTAATAAAAATGATGAAAAAAGAAAATCGCCTCTGAATTTAGTGCATAGACGGTTAGACGAGAATGTTCCATACCCAGTAAAATCATACCTTTGTTAATCCAATTCACTTTCCCTTTATTCCAAATTTACTTGGAATATACTGAGAATATTTTCATTGTTTGCGTACTCAGTATAAAGAATAGTTTTCATGAGTTATGATTAATCCTTCACAATGAACTTTAACTATGCTTTATCCCCCAAATTTGTTTTTAAACACTCTATTAACGAGACTTATACTCCATTTTTACACAAAATTCCTGCCGTGGGAGGGGTCATCATAGGTAGATCAAGGGGCGAAGCGGCGGAAGGTGAGGCGAAAAATAAGAAGAAAGATAGGACCAGGAAGAAAGTTGAATGATGGAAGGGAGGTGAATAATTGGGAAAAAAGAAAACTTTCAGGACATGTTATAAAAATAATAAAATCGCTTGCGCTTTGCATAAATACACAGCCATCTTTTTATTTCAAAACGTGCTTGATTTTTTTCACTTTTTTGGATCGAAATATATAAAATCAAATCATTTATCTAAGAAGATATCCATCTTTTTCATAATTTGTAGGTTTAGATATTAAAGAAAATTAGCTTGCCATTCGGTTTTAGTCTGAAATGTATTCATTAAAAGGTTAAACGTTATCACACTGTAATAAGATGGAAAAGGGGCTTTTCAAAGGTATGTTTCACAGAGGAACTGTTCGTCAAAAGACGCCAGGCTTACTATGATAATGTCATTGCTCCGTCAGGGGCAAAATTGTTCATTTTTGACAATAGAAATGACAATTTTTGGGCATAAAAGTGCCTTCATCGTATACTTTTGTCCTTTAATTATTTAAAAATTTATCATTTTTCTACTTTCAGGGGGCACATTGGGGGGGGGGGGCAAAATCTCGTTTTGCCCCCCCAAAAATTTATTTGGGGGGGGGGGCAAGTGCCCCCTGCCCCCCCTCGCTTCCGGCGCCCTTGTTAAAGATATATAGAGAGAAATAGAGATGGGGTGGAAATTCCACCCCATCTCTATTTCTCTCTCTCTCTTTCTCCCGACAAAAAGGACAGGGCGCTAATTTTAATCACCTCATATTAGCAGAATGATAAATTTTGAACTAGAAAATAAAACAGACATTTATCACAATCAAATATGGGCATGTTCAAATGGGTCGCTTGATCAAAGATAAAAAAGGACACTGCAAAGGAACTTTCACTATGAAAAGGGGGCTAAGGGGCGGGGGGCAAAAAACAACTTTTTTTAAAGTGATTATTCAACAAGATGTACTTGAGGAAGGGGAACATATTAAAAATGGGCACTGAAGGGATCGGGGTTCAACGGGCACGCGGTTTTGTAAACTAAGACACGTGATCGATCTTTCCAACACTCCATCATCCCAACTCATCAATCGCCTGAACTCGCTCTCCAACGATGAACATTTTGACTTACAAAAAAATTAGCACAACATAGTTATCTAAGTTAGACATTTAATGGTGGAAACTAAAAGTATAAACGACCCAAAACAAACGGTGGAATGGATGCAGCGCACATGGGCAGTTTACCGGAGAACCACGTATGGTGCAATAATACGTTTGCGATTAAAAAAATAGTTACAGGCATAGTTTGTATTTAAATTATGAATAAGACTTTGGGGTAAAAAAAATAATGATTTCATATTTTTGTGCATATCAGCAGCATGATTATTATACTTTGTATGTTGGTATGCCATTACTTCTATTTTTCGAACGTTAAGACTGTATCATTGCGCGAGTGAACCCATTTTCTTGCTGGACGGACAGAAACTATGCATGCATCGCGGTCCTTGCATGCTAAGCATACCGTAATTTTTATTCGCTTACTTTCCTTATTTCAAGGTCGATTTTCTTCGTTCGAAATTGAAAATGGACTAGTATTGGATGTCTGAATGTAATATGCCTTTGAAAACGTGATTAATATCGAATACAATAATTTCATTCCGAAGATCCTTCTACAGGCAGACAAGTCTTACGTAATAGCACAGCGTTGTTTATCATTTCGTCCTTGGCTCAACGCTCATTTAGCTGGCCCGTGGTGGTGAAATCGAGACAAGGGGATTACCTGGCCAAGATGGGTTTATCGGGGTTGGAAAAGTTTCCAAACGCGAATCGGGGTATAAAACCGCAGTTTGCAGTCCGAAGTGAGGTCGAGAATCAAACGGGACATTTTCGTAATGGAACAACGAACCTTATTTCGTTTTCGGATTATCGACCCTTCAAAATAACGAACCTTCGGAATAATGCCACAAATGTTCGGATTAACGAACCCTTTTACGTTTTCGGATTAACGAACATCGAGGTATAGGCAATTTGCGTGTTTCGGAATTACGAAGTGTAACCTGGGCGTTTACCCTTCAATTTATAGTTGTGCCTCTGAACAACAGGAAATCAATCGCTATACAACTTGGAAAATAAATGTATAAATAAATCATACGATTTGTTTGCATCAGTATTGCCATTAATAGGAGTCCAATCAACATTCAATAGTTTGTGCTTAAATTCTAAGAGTCGCTCATGTGTAATAAGCTGACCACTGGTTGTGGTGTTGCCATTAACACATTCAGTAATTTGGCGTTTGCTCACACACACCATACAGGATGGTGGTCTGATATATCTGAATAAATCAGTCCACTTTGAATGTCATTTTGTAAGGGGATGGTAAAGATATTGTCAATAAGTGTAGCTGTATTAGGGTGATACGAGATGGTTTGGTAATTAGAGGAAACATGCAGTGAGAATACATTGAGTTCAAGAAATTATTTGTTTTGGTTTCAAAAGAATAATTTAAAAGATTTTTATTGAAATCCCCAAGAAGGTAAATTTCCTTATTTTCATTACACAGTTTTTGCAAATAATCATCAATTGTCTTCGTAAATTCCGTAATATCTGAGTTTGGGGGCCTATAGACACAGCCTACAATTATTGTTTTTCTCTTAATCTTGTGGTAATTCAATGAACACCGCGTCATAAGAAGAAGTGCTTTCACGAAGTTCTGTACGTACTGTAAACTCAGAGGAATTATTGACATAAATGGCAATCTCGCCACCATATTTACAAGAACTATTGATGTTGACAAAAGAATAATTATCCAATGAGAACATGTCAACAACAGTACTTTCCTTGAACCATGTTTCAGATATTCCTATAACTGTAAATGCATGGTTTAATTTTTTTAATAACAACTGCAACTCGTCAAAATTTCTCGGAAGACTTCGAGCGTTTAAATTGAAAATTGTAAATTTATTATTAGAATCCTGGTATTTTGTTTAAAATTCTTCTGAAAATAAATACTTACAGTTGCGATCTGGAAAATAGTCGTCAGATTCAACTTGAAAGGTTGTGTCAGATAAAATATCATCAGAAATAGTAAGATCATTATTCATTTCAAATGGGTTGATTTTCAGAGATTGTAATTTAGCAATATCTATATTTTCATCTAGTTCAATAAGTTCCAGAGAAATTCAGCATTACACTGAGTACAGAAAGTAGATTTATGTATACCGGCATAAGAATTACACTGAGTTTTTTTTTACATAGTTTGCAACAATTGAGCATATCTTAATGTAAAGTAGAAGAGAAAAGAAATAGGAACAGAATCAAGACCATATTCTAACATACAATCACACAAAAAGTATCACTTGCATGTAACTGTAAGGTACAGTCTGCTAATTAATTAAGAACCTTGTAAAAAGTTATAGTTATAGGAAATCTAAACTGGGGCCGGAAAAAGATCATTTGGGAAAAACCACACACACATACATGACATGTACACACCGATCATTATATTGAGTAGGTTTATAAAAAAAAGGTAAAGTCTATAACAAGATATAAGGACATAGAAACCTGCTACACACAAGGCGAACGACTTGATGCTAAATGGAATCAACGAATCCACGTTTTATGTAGCATCAACATCAGGTCTCCGGGGGTCGATTGCACGAAACTGTCTTTCCAAGGACCGTCTTTCGTGTCGCCCATCTGTTATAAAAGATATGATACGCTATAGGCGGGGTGTATCTGAAATTCATGATTAAGAATAAGATTCGTTAGTTTAATTTGCTTTTAAATCCAATTTTATACAATTCCATGATAAATCACATCATTTAATAAACAAATATTTTGTTTAATTTAACGGACGAATGAAATATGTTTGCAGATGATTTTTATTCAAAATGCGTTTCACATGGCGCATCATAGAAGATGGGTGACACGAAAGACGGTCCTTGCAAAGACCATTTCGTGCAATCGGCCCCTGGGGCTCTTGATAAGATGCTTCTTGGATCTTACCAGTAGATCTGAGTGAACCGAAAATGCGTCCGTCCATAGACCATGCTGCGCTGATCTTCTCATTCTTTTGACATGTTTGAGCGCTTTGGAGAAGGTTGAAGTTCAGAGAGGTCAAGACTTCATGTATTGAAATCCCGCTATATACTTTTCAGTTTACGTCGATTAACAAAGAGCTGCTGACGACTTCTATAGGAGCATAATTTTACGATAACATTTCTTGCCACTCTTTCTCTTCTCTTGATTCGTTCTAACGGTTGCTGACGTGGAGGTTGGTCTACTCATAGATGGTTCATGGTTGTCTCTTTTTGATCCAATGACTGCGATCAATAACGTTGACATCAAGATTCACTCCAATGCGGTGGGCAAAAACACAATTTGGTCAGTGTTTTCTCCTTTATTCACTTCCTCTTCCACACCAACTATCCTCAGGCATGACCTTCGTGAGTATTGCTCAAGATCATTAATTTCTTTTTTGAGTCTCTCAACTTCATTACTCTTCATTTTCACTTTTTTCTTCAAGAGATGCTATGTGACTCACACGATAGTCTTTTGCATTGAGAAGGTCCATGTTTGTGGATTCTTGCCCACACCGTTCTATGATACTCTGATTATTTTTCAGAATTTGCGATTGAAGTCCAGCAGCTATCGATTTGCCTGTCTTCTTTGACTCGGAATCAAGGGCAGCTGTACGATCATCTTGTTTATTTACTCTTGCTAATATTTCATCGAGTTTTCTTTCAACAGCATCACTTATTGCTTTAAGAAAGTCGTCACTTTCAACAATATCTTTTAACATAGTGGAAACAGATGCCCTTGGCATTATGAAGATACAATAATAATATGATGAGACTGATTGTAGATCCTATCATTTTGTTTAGTAATAATGCATACACTGTTAAAAAAACCCTGATTTTACAGAAAAATAAAAGAAGATTTTGCAGAAAGCAATACCAGAATCATTCTTTAAATTCATGAAACAGGAATTTTTCTGCAATTTAACAGAACAGGTCTGTTAGAAAAAGGGGAAAAGAGTGTTTTATTTAAGGAAATTTGTAAGATTACACACACCAAATACCAATTTCCTGTAAGATTACGCAATCTGGTAAGATTACAGGTGTTCTCGAGACTCTGCTGCAGGAACTTCTTTTAGTTTAAGGATAAATTTTTTAACAGTGTATAACATTTCCATTTATTTGAAAGCAGGATAAAAGAGCATTGTAGATTAAATGCCTTGCTCACGGGCATAGGTGCCGCGGCCGGGGATAGAACCCCGGATTTTCCATGTAATATAGCCAGGCGCCATAGACCACTCGGCCACCATGGCCACGGCACCTCCACTGGCTCAATGACAGCAGATAATCGATTCAAATCAAAGTCAAATATTGAGGGTAATGCAAAGTCTATGGCTATGTACCGACACAAAATGAAGTTACTGGGACTGAAGAAAAATATCACCATGTCAGTTCAATATCCATAGATTCATTCCAGCGTAAATCACAGCATATTTTCGGAAACAGACATCATGTGTAGCAATTGGGTAAGTTCATCTCTCAGATTACATACCTCGATTTAACAAATGATGTAAATAAAAGATGAAATCTATGTCAAGATTTTGGGGACCAGATAGCATGATTGTTAAAGATTTTTTAACTGGCTTAATGTGTTTCATTCTCCATCAAAAATTTGTTTAGCAAACCATCATATTATATTAAATATGCACAGATTGCTCGATGTAAAATAAGAGAGTTTTATAAAAAATGAAGCACAGTAATTAGATCCTTATAGGATAAATCGATTACCCATGGGTCAAAGATAGAGAAACGTATTTTGTAAGATTGCATCATCAAAAATAAAGTGTAAGAAAAACTTTGTCATTGTGTCGTACGAGACACTGCCAAAAATAGGTTCGGAAAATTATGGCTGCCCCCATTGTAGATCATGAAATATTTTAAGTATTATTAGGAAGCACCAATGATGGATTCATGGGTGTCGTTCACGGGGGGGGGGTTGGGGGATGGGGGGATATATCCCCCCCAATATTTCAAGTGGGGGGATGGCCTGTATTATCATCCCCCCAATAATTTAGGGTAGAAAAATTATAATAATGATGATGAAAAAATGAAGTTTGATCATGATGATTATAGTGATGCTTATACTATAGTATGCCATCAATCAGTTTGTTTCCCTCGCAATTTGTGTATACTGTTATTTATAATTTTCAGGACTATTAAATAGATGGGTGGAGGTTCAAGATGAAAAAGAATGAAATGCATTTTTTAACACATAACATAAAAGGACCCCAACGAAAAATAACTTATGTTGATACGGCGTTCCATCCAACCAGTGGTGAATAAATTAATTTTAATAAATCAATTAATTCAAAAGGGCCCAAAAATAAACGGGAGTAAAAGGGTGACAAGATAAATCATCTAAGGAATGAAGGTAAGCCCGATTGCGCACGAGAAGCCACACAATTTGTGCTAGTCTTAATTGGTCCGAATCTGCATTTTATCATCATGCATTAAGAAGAAAAAAGATATTGCCAGTCGGATTAGATTTAAGAGAGAAGTTGTATACACAGAGGCATCGATCCTGGGGGGGGGGGGCAAGGGGGTGATCGTCCCACCGATGAAAATAGGGGGAAAATATATCGTTTTGCCCCCACCCCCCCCATAATTCCGCATGTGCAGCTAAAAAATAAAATAAGATTGTCTTGCTATGCTGAAATCAGCAAGCGAAATTGAGATACTAACTCGATTTTGATTTGAAATCGTGCTCAACATGTCTGCTTTTCAGATTGGAATATAACAATTTTCAGCTCGCGCGTCGTGCTCTCATCATTTCTGTACCAAAAACTCTTCATGATTAAATAGGTAAATAGGTGAATAGAATGTCCCGTTTTCAGTTCTAAACCTCAAAAGAATTCCCGCTTCGATTTGCAATAATCTTTTGTTGGATTGTTCTTTATTAAAAGTATCCATTAAACTGTGTGTTTCCAGATCGAAATATCAAAATTTTCAGCTCGCGCTCTGCGCTCGCATCTATTGTTCTTCTAGATACCCATCTTAATAATTGGTACCCAAAATGCTTAGAATATCAAGCTTCAGATCAGAGTATAAAAAAATTTCAGCTCACTCTCTACTAGTGAGATACATACCCTCCTCATGAGTTACTACAAACAAACCTAAACAGGTACATTTTTCCTGTTTTCATGTCATAATTAATAAATATATATATATATGCATATATATTTATAAATATAAGCCTGTGTGTGTGGGTGAATTTGTTCGTTTTGTGTGATCGAGCGCCTTTGGAACGTTGATTCATGATTTTGCCCCCCCCCCCCCGGAATCTGAAAAATGGATCGACGCCCCTGTGTATACATCATGCTCAATAAACAGATCAATATGTACATGGTCAAGACAATTATTGTTGTCATTTTTTTAAATTTCGTATGAGTTTAGAATAGGCTTACTTGTAACACAAATTGAATTTAAAAAAAAAATGATGTAAGTACAGTACACTACAACAATGAAGGAATTTCCAAGAACACCATGCACATTATGAAAGATTTCTGCCTAAATGAGACAGAAAATCGTGTACAACTCTTGAACGCACACACAGGTTACGGAGTGACCCTGAGTGCAAACAGCTGACTGTCACAACTTAGGGGTGATACATTTTCACAATAGGGGTGATCAAACTCACTGGAGGGACTTTAATTCACTTATAACAAAGAAATGTGTACTACAGTACTCCTGTTGAATGCTCTGATGAAAATTATATGAGTTTCACATTCATTTGAACGGGAGGACAAGATTATTGTATATATCGAGTGCATTATGCATAAATCATATTACCATTGCGACCCCTGCCTGGCCGATGGTTCAGGCATGACGATCCTGAGTGACGTCACCGATAGAGACCTCAAATGCCAGGAGAGCCTATTCGACAACTAACTTCATCTAAAAAACACGTATTGAAGATAACATCCAATGGGGAAATGGCTTTCATTTTCATGAAATATACATTCCATTCTTCAATAAATCTTTCACCCCGTCGTTAACTGCCCATTCATTCTCGAGCAATGGGGTAATGAATACAGAGTGTCTCAAAGTTTGTGTGAAAAAAAGTGCATTTTCCATAAAACTTCTGCCAAAAAGCAATGCGTAAGGGAAAGATTAGCCCCAAAACACGAATAGATGAGTTAATCAAATGGGATGAATCATGAAAATCAGTGAAATATAGTTTCTCCTGTACTCATTACTGAATACCCCGACTTGATACGAATATTTTTCTCCCTCTCCATCAACTTTTAAGAAAAGGGGTGCATATTTTCATAAAAATATATGTGTTATATCGACGGACGCCCGTGCGTTCGAGCAGGAGGAAGTCAAATGTCTCGTATTTTTCATAATGTATCAACCACTCCCAAAATGTCCTAAAATGTGATTTTAGTGGGGTTAATGTTGAAAGATCCCCATCCACAAGAACATTTGTGTCAATCATCCCCCCAACCAAGAATACCGATCGACACCCATGGTTATGTTTATTTTTTCCTTCGCATTAAAAAAGGAAACAACATTTATTGTTAGGCCCTATATTCTAATTTCCTTCCCCTTTTTTCAGAGGGTCTTTAATTCCCATCTTTCTTCTTTATTTCTTCACATCTTTACATCATTTCCCTCTTTTATTAATTCTTATTCATATACCATCAAGATCCCTGCGTTACGATCATGCTTTAAAAGAAACAAATTATAACAATTCCTGATTATTTTCAGCTATAGAAATAATTTCCGTGGGTTCACCCAACGAATATTTTTATTACGCTCTCATATAGTGTGGTTTCAATTCACCCTCCGGTGCCATGAGCCTAATTACATCAGGAGGGCTCAAGATATTCGTTCGACCCAACCCATTCGAGTTTTTTTCAATTTGATGTTGCTGATTGACAAAACTGTATGAATATGATTCAAAATCTAACACTGATTCTAGAAATGGTAACTACTGAACTCCCTTCGCCCAAAGTGGGAAGATAAAAAAGTGACTTGGAACTATTTTTTTGACTGGCGGACTAATTAGGGCTCTTTTACTGTTTGAGTCGATGAATTTGATCCATTCATAGTTATCTTCATAAATGGCAATTTATTTTTAAAATGAGCTGGCTACGCTACCCTTTCCTGGTCAGATATGGAATGCCAGATATATATCCTATCCAATGGTGGTAAACATTCCACCCTCTAATTTCACATTTATTTTTTATGAATTTTTCAAAAGTGCCATTTTAACACACAAGTCTATGGGGAATGTTTTACGCGCGTGACACCTCTAAGTAATATGGGAAATCCCTAGTAGTGGGTGGAATTCCTGGCCAAACTCTTCAGTAGCAAACAATTTCTCACTGATATCAATATGTTTAGTCATCAAGAGGTGCAAAGAATTGATTTAATGGCTAGCAAGACCATATCAGCTAAAGTTAGTAGGTCTGTGTATATGTAAGCCTATATGTAGACTGGTCAATGTATAGAGCGTCTATGCCTCTTTTTGTTCTGATTCATCATTGGTTTGTGTTAGTGTACATCACATACTTAATATTAGAGAGACCTTTACAAATTGCTCATGTAAAAGGAAGGGGGTAGAGAGGAGCTTTGAGAACTAATTTACTGAAGAGAACTAGAGTGGTACCTTCAAGAAGGTATTTAGAAAAAAGGCACAGAGTAAGGTAAGGTATCTAAGGGCTAATAGTGCACAACTAATGAGGGATGGGGGGGGGGGGGGTGGCTGTGTGCTCCATTCTCAGTCTACCCCCCCCCCTCTTTATAAGCCATGTCATCTATGTAATTATCTTTCTTTCTCTCTCTCTCTCTTTCTATCTCTCTTTTTTTTCTCTCTATCTATTTTTATGTATCTCTTCCTTCTTACATCTGAGAGGCAATAGCCCTAGGAAAATTTTGATATAGTAGGTCAAATGCAAATGTACTAAAGTATATGTTCTTATACTGTTATTGTTTCCTCATTCAATCTCATGTATATCTGGTAATTTTGATTGAGGCAGTTCTGGTATCCTGATATCTACACAAAATTTACAAACACCTTTATATTACAATTACTAGGGACCCATTGTCATTACATTCACTGCTGGGCTGTATGCAGGTAGGATATGTATGCATCCATATAGTGAATATAACATGTATGAGTAATACATTAAAATGGGTCATTGCATAGAAAATAGACATTTTCAATGCATTTCTTTGTGCTAGTGTGAGTGTACAGATATGAAAGAATAGCAAAGTAGCTATTCAATAAAATAAAATTCATAGGTCATATAATATAGGTGCCATGAGCCTAATTACATCAGGAGGGCTCAAGATATTCGTTCGACCCAACCCATTCGAGTTTTTTTCAATTTGATGTTGCTGATTGACAAAACTGTATGAATATGATTCAAAATCTAACACTGATTCTAGAAATGGTAACTACTGAACTCCCTTCGCCCAAAGTGGGAAGATAAAAAAGTGACTTGGAACTATTTTTTTGACTGGCGGACTAATTAGGGCTCTTTTACTGTTTGAGTCGATGAATTTGATCCATTCATAGTTATCTTCATAAATGGCAATTTATTTTTAAAATGAGCTGGCTACGCTACCCTTTCCTGGTCAGATATGGAATGCCAGATATATATCCTATCCAATGGTAGTAAACATTCCACCCTCTAATTTCACATTTATTTTTTATGAATTTTTCAAAAGTGCCATTTTAACACACAAGTCTATGGGGAATGTTTTACGCGCGTGACACCCTCCGATTTCTTCTTGTTTTTCACCAATAGATGGCGTCCGGTATTCCGCGGCGATGTTTTAGTTTAAAAAACATGAACAACCAAAAATAAGAGGAACGCGTTCGTTCATGGCCTAAAATCTCGGATTGTTCGCTTGTTTGTTGACATGTCAACACAGCAGCCCAGCTACAGGTTATCTTCAATTGATCTTCACATTCGTATTTTATTTTTGTTCTGAATTCTGCGCCTGCAATAAAACTTTAATTTGAAACCAAGAAAGGTCGAATTAATTGCAGACCCGAAATCCATCTCGCTCGGCGCACATCGGGTAGGTTCCGGGACAGCCCGACCACCGGACAGCCCGACCCTGGACAGCCCGACCCGCTGCCCTGGACAACTCGTCCCGGTCGAGTTGTCCAGGGTTGGCTCTGAATCGGACAACTCGACCACTTGAATTTTTCTTCAAAATTTCATGAAATAAGATTTCAAACTTTACTTCAAAAGTATTTTCCCGCATAATCCATGTTTCTTCAATACATTCTCGACAGAAAAATTGACATTTCAGTGCATTTTGAGCTATTTTGAAAGAAAATAAAGCGAGTTCCCTTGCAACGAGAAAAATCCGATACCGCTGGCGAGCTGTGTTCGTGCAACCTGCAAGGTCTGCAAATTGAGTTGATTTTTCCGTCACTTGAGATATTTTAATGGTGAGTGTGTGCTATTTTGTATTTTCATATATCATTTTCACATTTCCTCTACTTATTTAAAGTTATTGCATTGCACAAAACTGATACTTAATGCAAACTTTTTGAGATAGTTCACCTGGAAAGGACACCGATACGGTGCTTCGCCTCGCCGGCCGGCCAGCTAGGCGAGCGGCTGTGCTGTGATTGTGACTGAGTGAGGCAGTCGGCTCAACTAGCTATGCGAGGTCAACTTATTTCAATTTTCCGTCTCTCGATATATTTTCCAGTGGCGAGAGTGTGCTATTTTTGTATTTTCATGCTTCTTTCACTTATTAAAAGGTTTTTTCAATGTCACTACTAGTAACTAAAAAGGAAATAGATTTGAAAATGTCTCAGTAGCCGGCATATTTAACTAGTTATGAAGTTTACAATTTTTGTAGGAAAGTGTCATTGTTTATTTTTGTTCTTAAATTACTATCACAATTTTTTATTGTTTTCTAAGGTTTGAAGAGCAGTGGGGGGGGGGGGGGGTTAACAACTGACAATTTTATTGAAAAATGAAATGTATTCTACCGAAATTGAAAAACTTAACTTTTTATCAAAGTCTAAAAATTTGTTTTTCGTTATCGATTACTGTGCCAGCTTTTTTTAATGCAACTTCCATTGGTAACAACGGGTCTTCTGGATGATACAAGCACTTGGGCTGTACCAGGGATGAGGAGAAGAGGTTTCATACTCGAAAAGCGATGGCCATTCCATTTCTTTCACGAGCAGTAATATTACCGAGTTCCAATGACTTGGGCATCAGAGCGGCAGTCCCCTGATCGATGAGGTAAATACAGCTTTATAGATACAGTAAATCAATTTTTGTGCACTTCATGCAGGCATATCAAAGTGAAATTTATTTTTTGGGGGTATTTTGAAATTCTTTAAAAGAAAGAAAGGACAATTGAATTAAATAATGAATTTACTTTTTTTTCTTTATACATTGTTTGAATGGAACAAAAATTTTACTTATAGGTTTCGTATAAGTTGTAACATTTCAAATTAATTTTTGGGTATGTATGTGGATCCTTTATGTTATGTAAATCTTCCAGAAGATACCAGGTATGGTTCTAGTGTGTTTAGCAAATTAACTTAACTTTGATTATATTTGCTTCTAAATTGTTCAAGACAAGGTGAAGATTGAAAATGGTCGAATTTGTTTTATTATCAAGAGGTGCAGACTGCAGATCTTCAAATATTTGAAATTACAATAATTTTGTCAATAATTCATTTCATACCGTACTTAGCTTGTTTTTATTTATAAAACAAAATTTTAAGGGAGTGCTGAAAGGACAAGTCCACTCCAACAAAAAGTTGATTTGAATAAAAAGAGAGAAATCCAACAAGCATAACACTGAAAATTTCATCAAAGTCGGATGTAAAATTAGAAAGTTTTGACATTTTAAAGTTTCGCTTAATTTCACAAAACAGTTATCTGCAAATCCTGGCTGGTATGCAAAGGAGGAGACTATGACGTTATCCACTCACTATTTTTTTGTATTTTACTATATGAAATATTCTAATTTTCTCCTCATTGTCGAGTGATACGATTACTTCCTCCCTGAACATGTGGAATTATCATTGTTTAATGCTAATATGGTTCAGTCAAGTTGGTCCTTATTGTCAAATCAAATCTATTTAAAAAGTGAAATATTTATTATTAAAAAAAAAAAGAAATAGTGAGTGATGGGCATCATCGACTTACCTATTTGTGCATATCACTGTTTTGTGAAAAATAAACGAAAATTTAAAATTTCATAACTTTCTTATTTTACATCCGATTTTGATGAAAGTTTTAGCACTATGCTAGTTTGATTTTTCTCTATGTATTCAAGTTAGCATTTTCCTGGGGTGGACTTAACCTTGAAAGAGCCCTCTACGTAAGTTAGGGTTAAGTTAGTTGTCATGGTAATCAAATATATATGCAATAAATTTTGAAATGTATATTCTTAAACCAAAAGGGGCAATTAATACATGTTAATTTGTATGGTTACTATTGTAGTTTTAAGATTGTCTATATTGTTACATTCGCACCCAAAGCAGAGGATTCTCAATCGGAGTTACAAATCAACAAATATAGTATGGGCACACATGAATATGTGAATATGTACAAATAGTATACAAATATAGCAGGCTTTAAGTAAGTATAGCAGGAATTATTTGTCTGAAGTTGGACTGGCAATTGCTTTTTATACTAAGAGGCAAAAGTATGACTGGGCACACATGAATTTGTGAATATGTAAAAAGTAAACAAATATACCAGGAATGGTGCACTATTTGATTTTCTTTATGTATGTTTTTTTCAACAGCATAACAAGACCATGTTTTTGTTATGCTAGGCTGCTATACTGTTTGTAAAATATAACAGAAAATTGTGTTACTTCATAATTTTAGTTGTGATCAAGTTTATCACATTGTTACATAGAAAATAAAGAGTCTACTAAAAAAGTATTGTGAATATTGGGTTCTATTACTCTCATGTATTTTTTTCTGCTGAACATTTCACTATTAAGTGCTGTGGTGATCAAGACAGTGGACATTTTGGGAGAGATGAAGTTGAAATTGGAGGGATGGAGACGGTGATGTGAAAAGGATGGTAATGAAAAGTGGTTTGGAGATGAGAAGGATGGAGATGAGAGGAGGGATGGAGATGAGAGGGATAGAGATGATGAGAGGAGGCATGGAGATGAAAGGAAGGATTGAGATGAGAGGAATATAGATGATGAGAGGAGGGATTGAAATTATGAGGGAAACGATGGAGGGGATGACGATGAGAGAGAGAGAGATGAAGCTGAGAGGAGCAGAGATGAGGAGGGGATGTAGAGGAGGAATGGAACATCATCACCAGTTCACCACCAACATCATCTCTATCATCGCCACCATCACGATCGTCACAATCATTGCCATCACCACCACCATCATCATCATCGCCATCATTATCATCACCACCATTATCTTAATTATCGTCATCATCACCACAATCGTTATCGCTATATCGCCATCATTATCATCACTTATCATCATCACCATAATCACTATCGCTATCATCATCGCCATCATGATCTTAATCACCATCATCATATTATCATTCAACATCATCACCAACATCTCCGCCATCAATATCACAATCATTGCCATCACCACCATCATCATCACATCATCATCACCACCAACATCATTCTCATCCATCATAATCATCGCCATCACCACTCTCATCATCGCCATCATTATTATCACCATAATATAACTCATAATCTTCATCATCACATCACCATCATCGCCATGCACCATCACCACCATCATCACCACAACATCATCCATCATTATTGTCATCGTATCACCAGTATAATCACCATCATAATCAGCATCATCATGATCACCAATATCATCATCACCACCATCGTCACCGTCATCACCAATGTTCATCATCATCAGCATAAACATTATCATCATGATCACCATCGCCACCAACATCCTTTTCATCATCTCAGGAATATTATTGAGAACCTCTTGGAAATGATGCAATCCATTGACTCGATCTCATCAGTGCATGAAGTAGCTGGGTTTATTTAGCTTTGGGTGCACTGGGGGCCTTGAACTTTTGTAGGGGGCACCAAGATAAATATGTTGTGGGGATAGTCCTGCAGAAAAAGGTTTAAGAAAATCATAATTTCATTCTCAAAAACACGATTAGCTTATCTCAAAAGGCCTAAAGTAGGACCGTCACTCTTTTCCCCTCTTCTCCTTTCTCTCGCTTTTTCTGTCTTATATCCTTTTTCCCTTCTTTTTCCTTTCTCCCCCATTCCACTGTTTCATTCGCTCTGTCTTTCCACCTTTTCTCTTCTTTCCCTCCTTTTTTCTCTTCTTCAGGCGCGTTTTTTTTTTTTGGGGGGGGGTGATTAAAGCCCTCCCCCCAAAAAAAAATCGCTCAAGCCCTACCAAGATTTTTCGACCACAAAGAAAAATAATCGCTATATATATGGGCCATATTATGTATTAATGTACTATTCCATTCATGTCATCAAGTGCTCTAAAATCAATGAAGTCTTTACTATTCAAATTCTTCAAAGATTTTCTCCCCGGTCACCACATTCCCTCATAACATTTTTAAAGGTGTCATTGATATTAAAACCTTATCCCCTTTCATGTTCTATCCATGTAGGAGTGCAAAATTGATGTTTGAAATAAGGGGGGGGGGAGGGATTGATGTTTGAACTAGGGGGTGCCAAATGATTACCATGAAATTGACTGATTAGGCCGATGATGATTTATTAAATAATTTATTAAAAAATGAATGTTTGATCAAGCATATTGCACATTGATTGAGTTGATTTATTGATAAATTTTTGACAAAAGGATTGATAGGTAAAAGTTTATGCCCCAATTTTCGGAACTTATCATTAAATTCCGAAAATTCTGCTCTGGAATTCATACGTACATGTAATAGCAATCAGTCTCTCAACAGAAGGGGAGGGCGGGTGAGAGGGAGGTTGGGGGGGCTAAATTTTCTGTTGAACCTTATTCCATCAACCTACTTTTCCCACTTAATTTCCATCTCACCCCCTATTCTCCCGACTCCTATGAACACATTGCTGAGATCCACATAATAAAGTTAAAATGCTGCCCCCAAAAATACAATGTGTGTTGAACTTCACTCGTGCATTAAAGTTCAATTTAATAATTCATGAAATTTGCTTTAACAATCAAAACTGGCCATGGTTGATCATTAATTTATCACAACACCCTTAACTTTGCAGGTTCTAACGGATTTGCCTTTCAAAAACTGACTTAAATTGGAAGGCTATTTCCTGCCCAGCCTAATTTTCATACCCTTTGTTTAAATGGGAAGTGCTCGCTCAACACATTTTGGTGTCATTTGAAAGTTGGCTTTATTGAATTCCATATATAATGTAGGTCCCCCCCCCAAAAAAAAGTGATATATTTTTAATTCGGCAGCCATGTCAAAAGTTGATATTTTTGGGGGGATCTATATGGTAGATAAAACTAGTATTGTACCCAGGTCAGTCAGGGTCGTATCTAAGGGGCACATTCAGGGGGCGCAAATAAAGAAATGAAAAAAAAGGAAAAATAATGCAAAGGAATAAAAGTGCAGAAAAGGGATACCACTGAACTGAAGGAAATTAATACCCCGTCTTTTGTTATTCCCATGGTAATGCCGTTTCCAACACATTTAGAAAATGAATCTTGCATGTCTTTATCCAAGGATGAATATTCGTGCCACTTTTTGATTAAAGGGGTGGTCCAGGCTGAAAGTATTTATAGCTTAATAAATAGAATTCACTGAGCAAAATACCGTCAATTTCATCAAAATCGGACAACAGATAGCAAAGTAATTGAATTTTAAAGTTTAGTAATGTTTTGTAAAAATAGTCGTCATGAATAGGTGGGCTGATTATGTCACATCTCCATTTGTTCTTTTGTATTTTATTGTATGAAATTAGGTTTATTCAAATTTTTCCCTCCAAGAACTAGAAAAACTGGATTGACAACTGATTTAGTACATTAGATATTTATTGCTGCAACTTATTTCATGATAAGGGAGACATATTATTCTCACAAGTATGAAATAATGGAAAAAAACATGATTTTATGTAATAATGTAAGAAAACAGAAAGTGGAGATGTGACATCATCGGCTCATGACGACTGTTTTCACAAAATATTGCTAAACGTTAAACTTCAATAACTTTGTTATCCAATTTTGATGAAATTTTCAGCGTTTTGCTCAGTGAATTCTACTCTGTGTATTAAGATATATTTTCAGCCTGGACCACCCCTTTAAAGATAATCATACCAACTCTCTACAAGAATTCCAACAAACAGCTTTAGCTTGAAATATTCCTTTTGTCAAACGCAAATATGACTTCTTTAGCTGCGAGTTTGAATCTTGATTTTTTACTTTTCATCAATTCTCATTAATAGTTATGACATACATTATTATCTGGTTCCATTTTCAAAGCGTTTTCAACACGCGCTGATTTGATAACGGAGATATAAATCCTATTCATTGATTATTACTAACAATGATTGAAATGTCATTTTTGGGTGAGAATATGTAAAGTCCATCTTAGGCAGGGTAAGAGATGAATGTGACATTAGTACTAGTATCTGTGTATAAAATCACAGATGAAATAATCATGATGATGATCAAGATGTTGTGGTAATGAGGATAATGATGTGATGAAGATAATTATGGACTGGTGATTGTGACGAGATGGGAGGTGGTGATGATAGTGATGGTAATGATGTCGATGATGGTGGTGGTGATGATGTTAGTGATGACGATGATGGTAATGAAGCTAGTGGTGTTGATGATGATGATTATGACGATAGTAGATGGTGTTGGTAATGAACAGTGGAATACACGTGGTGGGGGATCATGATCTTGGGGGCAAGAGCACCCCCACCCTCAAAAAAAGAAGATAAAATACCCAACAAAAAAAAGAATGAAAGAGAAACGAAAAGAGAGAAGAGTTTTAGTATGATGTCATAATCTATCAAAAAATGAGTTTGTCCAATAAGAATGTCAAAAATTTTACCCGTTCACAATTAAAAAAAATAACTTTGGCATGATGGGCCATATCTTACCCCTCAAAATCTTTCACTCATTACGCCAATAATGATGAAGTTTGTGGTGATGATGATGTCATAATGACGATGATGGTAATGATATTGATGATGAAGTTGGTGGAGGCAATGTTTGTGATGATGATCACCCCCCCCCCCTGCCCTTTCATCTTTATTCCCCCATTATCAACACGCCTCCTGACATCTCCGTCCACATTATCTCCATTCCCGTCTTCTCCAACCATTTTCGCATCTCCATCCCTATTTCATTTCAATCTCTCCTCTCATCTCCACCCCTTACTCCTGTCAACCCTTCCACATCATTTCCATTCACCTCATCATCTCTACTCCTCTCATCATCTCCATCACTCCTCACCTTCTCAATCCTCATCTCTAAACCTTATCTCAATCCCTCCCTGCATCATCTCCATCCATCCTTGCATCATCCCCATCCCTCCTCTCATCTCCATCCACTCATCATCCACACCCATCTCAACTCCATCACTCCTCATCATGGCCATCCCACCTTTCACCATATCCATCCTCCCCCCCCCCATCTTCATCTCTCCAATCATCTCCATCTGATTACCATGTGACACAACATTTGCTCCTGTGACAATTGCCCCAGGCTTAATTTTGTCTAAAGCCCCTTTCACAATTGGTTGCGCAACTACTTACGACCCTTCACCGTTGCAATTCTGTGCAAAATATATTGTGACCAAGTGATCGCAAACAATCGCACGAGCAATTGTGAAAGCCCCTTAAGATAGAGGTTCAGGGTTGCAATATGGTTTTAAGTTTAGATTTAGACCTTACTGGTTGAAGCTTCATAAGATTATGGTGTGGAATTTGCCAGAGCAAATGTCATGGAACCCGTCACCACAGCTCTCAATAAAAGGTAAATATTCAGCGAGAAAAGGGATACACAATAGTGCAAGAACCAAATATTCAAACTACTTCTTTGGAGTTAAGTGGGTTTTATTAAGTTACATTAAGGTAAACTTGATCAGATCTAAAATAACAAGTATTACATATTGAACTTCAGTGTATATAAAACATATTATATCCCACATAAAATAAATACTGGTTCAAAATTTCAAATAGGATTACATTACCAAAATTATGATAATACTATTATGATAATAAATATGACACAATTCCAACTGGGAACAATATCCTCTGCTTTTGGTGTTTATGTAAAGCTAACTGCAATAAGGACAATCTTAAAGTGGAAATATAAATTAACATTTATCCAACAATTGCACTTTCATGACTATACAACCTGTTATACATTACTATATTTGGTTTCCATGGCAATTACATGATCCCTAACTTAGCTGGAGGGATTTTCAACCCTTCCTCATCTTTTATTTGGTCTCAAAGAGCTGGAAAGATAGAAATAAAATAAAGGAATTTAAACTATTTGAAGCTCTGCACCTCTTTTGCTACTGAAACAAATCAAACCATTTCAACCTTCAGTTTAGAAGCAAATACATTTTTTAATAATATTAAAGTTAAATTAATTGCAACTAATTCAATCTTAAAGGGAAACTTCACTCTGAAAAAAAGTTTGTCATAAAAATAGCAGAAAATAATAAAAAATATTGGTGAATGTATGAGGAAAAGATTAAAATCGTTATTCGAATATTAGGTTTCGGATTTGTGGGTCCATAAACGAGCAGCTGCCCCATATGTTATGTAATATAAAATGTATGAATTTAATTTCTTCAATGGTTCCTTATGACTTACTTTCATGTTTGGTGTGAAATGTTTTTTTTTTATATACAATAGGTAGAATAAAACCATTTTCAATTTTCTGAGAAAAAGACAATTTCTCGATTTTTACCTTTTATTTATATGTAGAAATGCTGCTCGCATATGACACCACAAATCAAATAATTTAAATTCTATTACTTTTCAATTCTTTGATGGATTTTCCTCAACCTTTGGCAATATTTTTTTATTATTTTTTCTGCTGTTTTTACAATAAACTTTTTGTCAGGGTGAACTTCCCTTTCAAGCTCACTTGAACGATACTTGGTATCATCTAGAAGATGTGTATGACATAAATGTTCCACATGTATTAAGCGTAACCTCTACATACCCAAAATTAATTTAGAATGTTACAACTAATAACCTAAAAATGTAGTGGTTACTCACATTTTTAAGAAGCAATTTTGATTTTTTATGAATACAATGTATGTAAGAAAACATAAGTTAAATTTTTGTTCAATTCAAACAATGTATAAAAGAAAAAAAATTGTTTAATTCAATTGTTCTTTCTTTAAAAGAATCTGAAAATACCCCCCAAAACCCCCAGAAATTTAACTTTGACATGCCTGCATGAAGTGCACAAAAATTGATTTATTGTATCTAAGAAGCTGTATTTACCTCATCCATCAAGGGACTGCCGCTCTGATGCCTAAGTCATTGGAACTTGGTATTATTTCTGCTCATTAAGGAAATGGAAAGGCCATCGCTTGTTGAGTCTGAAACCTCTTCTCCTCATCCCTGGTGTAGGTTAGGTACCAACCCAAGTGCTTGTATCCTCCAGAAGACCCGTTGTTACCAATGGAAGTTGCATTAAAAAAAGCTGGGACAGTAACCGACAGGTAAAACATGAGAGACAAGTTTTTCGCTAACGAAAAGCAAGTTTTTAGATTTTGATAAAAAAAGGTAAGTTTTTCATTTTCGGCAGAATACATTTCATTTTTCAATAAACTATTCAAGTTTGATAACTATACTTACCCGATCTATTGTCAGTTGTGCACCCCACCCTGCTCTTCTAAACTTAGAAAACAATAAAACAAATTGTAATAGTTAGGCCTATTTCAGAACAAAAATAAAGACATTTTCAGAGGCCGGCTACTGAGACATAAATAATTTCAAATCTATTTTATTTCCTTTTGTTAGTGACATAAAAAAAACTTTTTAATAAGTGAAAGAAGCATGAAAATACAAAAGTAGCACACTCTCGCCACTGGAAAATGGGAAATATGTCAAGAGACGGAAAATTAACTAAAATAAGTAAGTTGACCTTGCATATAGCTAGTTGAGCTGACTGCCTCACTCAGTCACAATCACAGCGCAGCCGGTCGCCCAGCTGGCAGGCGAGGCGAAGCACCGCATCGGTGTCCTTTCCAGGTGAACTATCTAAAAAAAGATTGCATTAAGTATAAGTTTTGTGCAATGCAATAACTTTAAATAAGTAGAGGAAATGTGAAAATGATATATGAAAATACAAAATAGCACACACTCACCATTAAAATATCTCAAGTGACGGAAAAATCAACTCAATTTGCAGACCTTGCCAAGGTGCACGAACACAGCTCGCCGGCGGTATCGGATTTTTCTCGTTGCAAGGGAACTCGCTTTATTTTCTTTCAAAATAGCTCAAAATGCACTGAAATGTCAATTTTTCTGTCGAGAATGTATTGAAGAAACATGGATTATGCGGGAAAATACTTTTGAAGTAAAGTTTGAAATTTTATTTCATGAAATTTTGAAGAAGAATTCAAGTGGTCGAGTTGTCCGATTCAGAGCCAACCCTGGACAACTCGACCGGGACGAGTTGTCCAGGGCAGCGGGTCGGGCTGTCCAGGGTCGGGCTGTCCAGTGGTCGGGCTGTCCGGACCCCATCAGTTCGAGCTGCTGCGCTACCGCAGTTGCCGGTGTAGGCCTAGCTCATCTGAAATCGAGACAACGAGTAACGATGGAAGACATTTTGCACTTTCAAGAGAGAATCTATTTTCTTGACTGGTCAAGTTTTCGATCCTGCCTCATCTTCTTGTAACAGCAATCATGACGTCGAGGAGCGAACCAATTGAATTTTGCGGCCGACTGGAATCACAAGTTCTCTCAACATGGATGTTGATATTTTTATGTCTAGCAGGAATGGCTGCTTGTACGGTAGGCCAGCAGACGTCTACCCCGGAGCTTGCGGCATCCAGCCTCACAGGCACGGCGGTGACAACGGTCTCCGAGCAGCTGAATTCATCTGGTAAGAAAACAAAACGTAAAGTCTAATTTTGTCCTTGAAGGTCAAGTCCACCTCAGAAAAATGTTGATTTGAATCAATAGAGAAAAATCGGACAAGCACAATGTTGAAAATTTCATCAAAATCGGATTTAGAAAGTTATGACATTGACATTTTAAAGTTTCGCTTATTTTTAACAAAAAAGTTATGTGAACGAGCCAGTTAGGTCCAAATGAGAGAGTCGATGATGTCATTCACTCACTATTTTTTTTGCTTTTTATTGTTTGAATTATACAATATTTCAATCTTTACGAATTTGACGATTAGGAGTCGGACCTCCTTGCCTGAACCACAAAATGTTAAAATAATGGAATTCCACGTGTTCAGGGAGGAATGAAACTTCATTTCAGTATTTTCACATGACATTGACGAGAAAATCAAATATTTCATATAATAAAATACAAAAATAGTGAGTGATGTCATCAGTTCCCTCATTTGCATACTGACGTGACCGAGATGTTTTGTGAAATGAAGGGAAACTTCAAAATGTAATTTTTATTTTATATCCGATTTTGATGAATTTTTCAGTAATGCGTTTTGAATTTTTCTCTTTGTATTCAAATCAAGTTTTTGTTGGGGTTAACTTGTCCTTTAAACAAATTTGAATCGGTGTGTAGACTTTGCTCAGAAGAAAGCCTAACCATGATTGCAACAGAGCTACCAAGTCTCACGCATTATGCGTGAGACTCAAGCATTTTGGACTCTTGTTCATCCCCTCAAATCTCTGTCTCATGCAACTATCACAGCCTATCCTCATACATTGTATATGTCTGTGATCTCACTCAGATTCACAGAAAATCTCATGCATAGCTGGTCTTTAAACTTGGCATCTCTGTAGCAACTGTACATGTATATCGAGGTGGGGGGAGGTTGCCGGTTGGGAATCAGGAGGGTGGTCTCACGAATGAGGTTAAGCATAAAGTTTAACTTTCTGTGACTTTGTCCTTTGAAGAATTTTATTTTCTAACTTTTTAGCTGTGGTGGATAAAATAATAGAGAGTCAAATCAATAAAAAATTGTCTTCTTCCTGTTTGGTACAGACTACAATCCACTGACAATGTTTATATATAAAAATACATTGTGTAGACTCTAATTAAATTTGTCAAGTGTTTAGTGTATGGTGCTATAAAAATACAAATACAATCGATTCACTCGCATCAGATCGTACCATTAGTGGGGCGATCATCGGCTGTTTAAAGTTGTATGACTTGATGCGAGAGGTGGCACAACTAAGTCGCATTTAGTCGACTGGAGGTCATACAACACTTGCACATGTGCTAGCGACCCATAGAGACCAGCCTTGCGACTGTATGTGATAATTTATAGGCAATAGGACTGTTGCATCTTGCAAGACCGATCGCAACACGGCTCACAACATTGCACTAGTTATCGTTGTTTTTTAATGTATGCGACCGTTCCTTGGTTTTACAAAATAGGAGTTAAGAATAGATGTAAAAGAGAGGGCAGAAAATATATTAAAAGGAAAAATTGTAATGTACATGTAGGCCTAAGCTGCAACAAAATTAAAAGGGCACAATAAGTATTTTTTTTCTTTTAAAACACAAATCAAACTTCCGAAATAAAACCGAGAGAAAATAAGGGTAAAACTAAAGGGCATTCCTCCCTCTACCAATAGGCCTGTGTAGTGTATACTGAATTTTGGTTTAAATTAAACTCTTCTTAAAAAGGTTGTGGTTTAATGGATAGCTAATTGTCACATAAGTCTGTATGGTGCAGGTTTAATTTATTAGCTCATTAAAAATATGTTTGCATAGGCGCACCTAGCTCATTGCAGATCTTATGAGATGAATAGCGATTGATGCCTGTTGCAGCCTGTTGCGCATAAAAAAAAAGTTTAGGCCTAGTGGATACCGGTTCAGGAAACCAGTTTGGAAGATCGTTTGGCTTGTGTTCTCACTAGATCCCCCAAAAGTAATTTTCCAAACCACTTCCAGTAAAGCAGACTGATTTTATGGGAACGCTCTCAGTGGGATGACGTGTTTTTTGCGAAATTTAAAACTGCACCAGTCAGTAGCCAGCCTACAATGTACAATATTCATACAGTGTGTGGAGTGTACATGTAGCGCGCTCAAAATGTGCGAAGATTGCTTCCTGAAGAATGGTTGTGTTCTCCTCCAAAAACCAGTTTAGCGAGGCAAATCGATCTTCGTGAGGTGGTTTCCAAACCGGTTTGGAAGTTGTTCCAAGACTGCTTTGCGTGTTCTCATTGTACATGTATGTAACACGTTCAACTGGTTTCCAGGAAAACTTGTTTTAGGGCGGTAATGAGAAAGGGGTCTTTTGAGCAGACTAACCACATGTGGTGTTTGGTTGTAGGGCCTACATGTAGATCCACATCAAGCAAATGTAAGATAAAAAATTGCAAAATTGTGTTTTCAATCATACTGTAGAGTTTCGCCGTTGGTTTTCACTGATATGAGATGTTTAAAATTAAGTCTGAAAAACGATAAAATATTGTGCATATTTGTTTGGTTGAGAGCAAGCTACCGTAGTCAGTAGGTGGTTTCAAACCGCCTCGATCACAAGAATCCCTGTTAAATTACGAGAACATTTTTATGGTAAAAAATACCAGTTAATTATTCCTGCATTCACACCTCCCCGAAACATACCTTTCGGGATAAGTTCTTGAAGTTACGAGCATGCGCAGTATGGTCTGATAAGCAGGCAAGGCGCGAGATTCAAAATCACTAGCCCAGCAGCCACCCACAGCTCCCGCGCTCAACGACGCCCAACGACACGCTGGGCTAAAAGTTCCCGTAAATTGCTTTCACATCGCCAAAATACCCGCGACCTTGAAAAAATCCCTGCGAAAGTTCTCGTAATTTCGCCAAGCACCTACTATTTAGCGGGTATTTTCTTTCGGGGAAATTACGCGTAGTTTGCTTTCACATTACCAAAATACCTGGTATTTTCTGATCGGGGTAAATTTCCCGATCAGAGAATACCTGGAACTGGCGAACTTCAAGGCGGTCTGAAACCACATAGTATTAACTCTTTATGAAAACCTCCCTAGTCCTGAATAGGTGGTTTCAAACCGCTTCGATCACAAGAATCCCTGTTAAATTACAAGAACTTTTTAAGGCTAAAAAATACCTGTTAATTATTCCTGCATTCACACCGCCCCGAAACACATCCTTCGGGATAAGTTCCCGAAGTTACGAGCATGCGCAGTGTGGTCTGTTAAGCAGGCAAGGCGGGAGATTCAAAATCACTAGCCCAGCAGCCACCCACGCCGCCGCGCCCAACGACACGCAGGGATAAAAGTTCCTGTAATTTGCTTTCACATTGCCAAAATACCTGAGACCTTGGAAAAATCCCCACGAAAGTTCTCATAAGTTCGCCAAGTACCTACTATTTAGCGGGTATTTTCTTTCGGGGAAATTACGCGTAGTTTGCTTTCACATTACCAAAATACCTGGTATTTTCTGATCGGGGTAAATTTCCCGATCAGAGAATACCTGGAACTGGCGAACTTCGAGGCGGTCTGAAACCACCTTATGATTCAGTGGTGCGTTTCGGTTTCTAATGAGATGCTTCATGAAATTCAAATAAAGATCTTGAAAGCTATTTAAAGCACTGATTGTGTTAAAAACCTGGTGAGTGTTTGATAAAGCTGTTCATATTTAAAGTTAAGAGCGACTTAAAGAATGACTGGTGATCCTACATTGTATTATGCGCTAAATAATCACCAACATAGTGTGGTGAACATCATTTACCACTTGTAAGAAAGGATCACCATTCATTCTTAAAGTCGCTCTTAACTTATGAACAGCTTTATGAAACATGCCCAAGGGCTCCATCTTACAAAGAGTTACAATTGATCCAATCAATCTTAAAAATCTATGGAAATCCAGTGCCAGTATTTCTTCTACAGGTAGTTTTCAATATGCCCTTTGTAAAGAAATGAGAACACACCAAATTGTCAAGTTAAATCAATAAATTTCAGAATATACTGTACATATGTAGAACATATTTTGAACAAACATGCATTTTTTATGTTGACCTTGCTGGCTTTCCATAGTTGCGATTGATGGGATCAATTGCAACTCTTTGTGAACGTGCTTCAGGAATGCAATTGATTAACATAAAATGTACAGTATTAGTGAGAACAGAGTAGAATATAAAAAGAAAGCAATTTCAATGCTGTTTTACATGTACACTGTAAATCTGTTCTTAGACTAAAGCATGAATTTCTATGATATTAATGAACATGCACCTTTAAAGGACAAGTCCACCCCAACAAAAAGTTGGTGAAAAGAAAAGAGAAAATTCCAACAAGCCTAACACTGAAAATTTCATCAAAATCGGATCAAATAAGAAAGTTACATGACATTTTAAAGTTTTGCTTTTTTAATTATAAAAAAACAGACGTCATCCACTCACTATTTCTTTTATAGTTTATTTTATGAAATATATATTCTAATTTTTCCTCATTTTCAAGTGATACAACGATTAATTCCTCCCTGAACATGTGGAATTAGCATTGTTTAATGTACATGTATGTAGGCCTATAGCCATATATGGTTCAGTGAAGCTGGTCCTTATTGTCAAATCTATGAAAAATGAAATATTGTATAATTCCAAAATTTCCAACAATAAAAAGCAAAAGAAATAGTGAGTGGTCATGGACATCATCGACTGACTCACCTACATGTAGTTGTGCATATTTTGTGAAAAATAACCAAAACTTTAAAATGTCATAACTTTCTTATAATACATCCGATTTTGATGAAATTTTCAGCACTATTCTACATGTAGTTTGATTTTTCTCAATTTTATATTCAAGTCAGCATTTATCTGGGGTGGACTTGACCTTTAATATCCATGCAAAGCTGAGATTGTGAGTTATACACTGCTGCAGAAGCTTTGATAGCCTTGCACAACAAATCCATCAGCAGTAAACATAAATTCCTCAACCTCAAGGAAAATTCAATTTCATCTCCCTGCTTCTGTGTGAAGGTGTACCTGGTACAGGTATGCATTCAGTCTACACTGTATTGAGTGTGATTCATTTTGTGCAAGAGAGATCAACCCTGCTTGTGTATCAAATACTGTACATTAAAGGTACAATGTACATGTAAATGCCAGCTTTGGTAACGATCTCAAAATGACTTTTTACAAAATCCAATATAATGACCACCCAAGTGTCTGTTTATATGAATAAAAAATATGTGCCGAAGGATTCTGGAAGAAATCGTGTAATTGCTGAGAAATAAGCAAAATAAGCGCGGATTCGGGCACTTCCGTCGGGTCTTTATTCCAGCAATTTAATGTACACTGTCCCACGTGTGCCTATCTGTGTTAGCGATCTTCAGTGTGATTGTTTTGATTGTTTTTCAGTTTAGATTTAATGATTTCACGAAGTTCAGTTTATGTAACTGTACCAGATCTAGATCGACGATGATATAGTAATACTTCACCTTGGTTTTACAGACTTTCTCACGAAATCAGTGTTTTACTGCAACTACTAGAATTTAGCTTTAATTCCCTGTTTCATGGAAATCCATATATCACAGGAGCATCATATTGACTTCTCATTTTACTGGGGGTATGGAAGAAAATTGGTCTCTCCGTGATATGATATCATGGACCTAAAGAAAACTGTATGAACCATATCTCTTCACTTTCATAGTTGTGTTATTTCCAGGAAGGAATGGATGAATGAATGTTCTCTATAATATATACCAAAGCCCTGTAACGTTTGATAGGGTTATGGTTGATCATTAAAGGACAAGTCCACCCCAACAAAAAGTTGATTCCAACAAAAAAAGAAAAATCCAAAATCGGATGTAGATCTAAAATAAGATTAAGAAAGTGTTACTTATATTATTTCAAAGTTTCGCTTATTTTTATTTTAACAAAATAGTTATGTGAACGAGCCAGTTAGGCCCAATTGAGAGAGTCCGTGATGTCACTCACTCACTACGTCTTTTGTTTTTTATTGTTTGAACTATACAATATTTCAATTTTTACGAATTTGACGATTAGGACCTCCTTGCCTGAAGCACAAAATGTTAAAATAATGGAATTCCACGTGTTCAGGGAGGAATGAAACGTCATTTCACATGAAAATATTTCATATAATAAAATACAAAAGAAATAGTGACGTCATCGGTTCCTCATTTGCATACTGACCGAGATGTTTTGTGAAATGAAGCGAAACTTTAAAATGCCATAACTTTCTTATTTTACATCCGATTTTGATGAAATTTTCAATGTTATGCTTGTTGAATTTTTCTCTTTTTATTGAAATCAAGTTTTTGCTTGGGTGGAATTGTCCTTTATGTAAGACACATTGGCCCATATTCTTAAGTCGGGTTTAAAGTTGAGTTTTAAGTATGGAGAGCCAATTGATGCATAAATAAACGGTATCGATATCATACCTCAGCTCATTTGACTCTCAAATCATTCATAATTGTCTAGGAAGTATGAAAAGATTATTGTCTTCACCATCAATGAATCAGGAAAGAGCACAGTAAACATAGGAAACATACAACTTAACATGTTGATACTTTTGGCTTCCCATACTTAAACCACAGCTTTAAACCTGAGTTTAAGTTAAACCTGACTTCAGAATATGGGCCATTGTCCCAATTAATTACAAGCCATTGCATGTTGAGTTGTACATACTGTGAGCCTGTGCCCGTGGGTCTTTCATCACAACTGTTCATAATCTTGCAGGCTGTTAGGAAACAATCTCATTACACAGCTAATGCAATAATTATATGGGTCCAGCCCTAAAATGAGGAGTCCGAAGCAATGTATGGGTGATTTTTTTAGAGAGATTATGATGTGAGAAATATTGAATTATGAGATGGATTATTGAGAGGAACTGCTTGGGGGCCGGACTGTTGATGAAGAACTTGTGCATGGATTAAGCAAATATATTTTCAAGGTCTAATTTTCATAGCCTTTTGAAATCTCCTATTACAGTGATTGGAATTATCTGGGGATATATTTCATATCTCATCACAATTTTTCATAAGAAAAAAAAATCATCTTGCAAATTCAGTGGTCCTAGTGACCAAGAAGTGGCCAGGCGCAGATTCAAGGGGGGGGGGGGCACAGGGGGCACGTGCCCCCCTTTTTAGAAGCAAAGTAAAAGTTTGTAATGTTAAAATGCCATTAAAACAGAGGTGTGCCCCCTCTTTTGAAATTGAAAACCCTTTTTTTTGCTTGCCAAATTTTCTCGGGTTAGAAATATTCGTAATTTGTGGTTGAAAACCTTTTTTTGGGGTGGGCGGGTTGTCAAAATTTTCCTCCCCAAATTTGCACCCCCCCTTTTGAAAATCCTGGGTCCGCCCCTGTAAGTGGCGAAGATATAGAGAGATAGAGAAGAGGAGGAAATTAAAATCTTGGAAAGAATTTTACAATGTGATACACATTTTACCAGAACTTAACAATGTGAAAAGAAAATGCCTGTAGTTATGATAAAAAGCAGTTCATGTGATTATCTTTCAAATATAAAAAAATGCAAAAAAAAAGAAAGCTGAAGTCATTTGACTTTTTATAGTGAATTTGAACACAGACATTTTCTGTCTATATATTTTGACTGACTTGGAGAGTAGGCTACAACTTTTACATACAATATGTAAATTATGTTATAATATTATGGTATTTAGAAATTATTGAGGAGCTGTTCTGTGTGGTTTCATAACGAAACGAAGAACATACAGTATTATTATTAGTGTAATACCAGGAAGTTTCTCACACATTGAAATATGAGAAATTTATTGATTCATGACCCAGTACCCTTTCTTATTTTAAACTGCACAAGCAGGCTACTAGCTCCAACATGCAACATGAATTCAAATTTATTAAAGTAGAGATCAAGTGTGAGAGTGAGATATTGAGACAAATAATTGAAAATGTAAAGTGGTGTTTATTAATATACATGTACCAGAACTTTGTTATTTAGATAATTTGTCTGAAGTGAGGGGGGGGGGGGGCTTCATGTCTGCAAAACTAAAAATTGAAATAAAGAATTACACAATAATGAATAATTTCTTTTCCATTCCATAAAAGTTTTCAGTTGTTATGTTCATCATATTCTTATGAGTAAGTTTGCCAAAAATGTCTGAACAATTTGCAAGAAATATATATGATTTTCTTGGAAAAAATGTTAGCCAGTCTTTTTAAAATTGAACAAAGACATTGTCCCCAATTTCTGCACACCCATCCCCTTTACACACGATTTAGGAATTGTTATGCTAAATGCTTCGTTTTGAGGCCTTTAATTGCATGGAATGCTTGAAATTCAATATTTCCACCATATTTGTCAGATTTTGACTTCAAGAAAGACTTGAATTAAAAAAAAGGCTTGAAATTCAATATTTCCACCATATTAGTCAGATTTTGACTTCAAGAAAGACTTGAATAAAAAAAGAAGATTTTTTATGCGTATTGAAGACCAAGTTTATGGTTGTTAGGGGTCTAAATTGTGCAGTATGCATGCATATTATATGCGCATAACAAAGGCACTGTGCAAACTTGGGACACCTTCCCATATTTCTTTATTTTCCCCTTTGTACACTAGCAATATCAGCCAGGTCTACTGTGTTTTTTTATGTTCCTATTCAATCCAGTAAATTTAAACTTGAACTTTGAAGCAGCATGAGCCACTCTACCACTAGCCTTTGGCACTGCCCATACACTGTACATGTAGCCTGTTTACGATTGTAAACTGTGCATGAGCAAAAAAAGGTCATTTGAGATAAACCATGAAGGTGGCTTTCAAATTCACTGACATGGGCATTTGTGATTTGATGATTATTCATGTATTCCTTTCAAAATATTCATTTTATCACATCCAAGCTGAAGAGTAATAAATAGAGCCTTCATAATCACTGGTATTTGACAGAAGCCTACAAACATAGTCAAATGTGCCAAAGGCAGACAATAAAACAGATTTAAAAACTTTATCCCTGATGTACTATTCTTCTGTAGTCACCTGGTCTATAAAATGCCCTTTGTTCTTAGAATTTGAATACTCTACCGGTAAAGCTTACCCAACATCTACATTTGAAAATGATAGTGCTTATCCTAATGAAAAATCACAAAGGTCATTTGAGAAAAGTTGATCATGAGCTAACCGTGAACTGGCTTATTGCCACTAACTATTGTACTTAAAACTTCCAAACTCATAAATACTTGAAAAAATGAAGGCAATTTATTGAAACAATGTTATTGAGTAATTTCAACTATTCTTTTTACAGTGCAACTAAAGTCCTAAAAACTATATTTTCAATAGAGCACCTACATTCTTCAGTAAACCTCTTCATGGGCTGCCAAGCGTTTGATTTGAGAGTAAATTTTGGAAAAATTGGAATAATGATATAATTTAGAGATTTGCTCCTAAATATTAAGAAAAAAGGTTCTCTATTATTAACAGGCAGCCCACTTTATATCCCCAAAACCCAACCCTACTTGTGCAATCTTTTTACTTTTATGTGAGAAATCAAGGAATTCATTTTCAACGTCTCTCAGGGAATATTTTTCCTGGTATTGCATCACAATTTGCTCCACATTTTTGAAAGACTGCTATGCTAATAGTCATATTTTTACATACATGTAAGGCTGTACATTACTAATACAAGTATAAGAAGTTGAGAGCTTTTCTCTTACGACAAAAAATGTTTATTCCAATTTGTAAAGCAAAATTATTCCCTGTTTATTTTTAATGATTAGGCTATTAAAACAGACCACATAACATACCAGGGTGTTACTAATAAAAGAATACTAGTATCTCATATCTCCTCACCCTTTTCAAATGCAAATTTAAATGTAAAAGTTGCACCCTAACATCAAGATTCAGTTGCGTGCAAATTATTGATTTTGTATTAGAACTTTTCATCTCAACTGGTCAAATGTAACTTGAGGACAGCAAAACAATAAAAGAATAATATTGATCATTTAAAAACTTGCCTAGAGAGTAGAGAGCCAGTTTGTTTGAGAGTGTCATAATTCTTGTGGCATCACAAATCACAGTTGGAGCTACATCAGGAAAATCGAAAATCACAAGAAAGTTGTAACAGACATTTTGGGATTCATGAGGAATTATCAAAATGAAATAATCATCAATATGAAAAATATGTCTTTTTGTTCACGAAAATTTACATTTCAAGGTGACATGGTAAATCCTTTAGTCTCTTTTACAGGAAATCACAGGATTTTGAAATTTTACATTTTACTGTTTGCAGTCTCATCTTGCAAAGTTATTGCTTTGAATTCTTTTTGTTTCTTTTGAAACGAATAATACACATACATGTATGATATTTGTTGGAACTTATAATTCTTTATTTCAATCATATAAACAGAGAAACAATCACATGCTCGCATCTGTCCACATTGTATACCGTTTCATTTCCTGATGCTGACTGATATATTATTTTAATATCAATTTCCTGCACATGCTATGATATCTGTAGCCTCGTCAGGTGTTCGAATGTTATTTTTTCAATTGAAAAACATTGTAAATCACCAACAGATGTGAAATTATCTGTTTATCACAGGCCCTTTTTGATGGGGAGCTATAGATTCATATCGAAATGAAAAATCGTGCGAACTCCCTGTAGTGCCCCTCCATGCATTATGAATGGGGAACCCTGGGTGTGCCTTCACACTCCTGCTTTTTAACTGTTTTACAGGAAAAAAAACAAAAGAAAAAATGCATGGATCATGTGCCTAACACCCTCATACATGCACAATGTGCGAAGTATGATAAGAGCTTGAGAAAGTGTGAAACAATATTGAACACAAAAGCTGCCAATGTATATGTTTTCTAATAATCCTAGATTTTTTTTTACAATTAGAATAAGGTACAGTAAAGGTACAGTGTAAAGGTACATGTATAAAGGGAATAAGAAAGGTTCTCAAAGTTCAGTTTTGATCTCTTTGATTTTAATACAGTTATTGAAAGTCATACAGTACATGTACATGTATATTGTACTGGTATGTTAATGTGCACTTCAGTTATACGCTCTTCCAATTTACTCTGGCACATGGAGACTCGCTTTAAGAGTTGAAAAAAAGAGAGATGGCAATATTACTGATTACTTGAAAATTCAATCTCATTTTTTTTCCAAAGTTATACAAATCAAGTGTCTGACAGTAAAATGCATTCTGCCAAGTTATCCACAGACTTCAATAGTGCTTGATACACGTGCATGTAAACTGCTATGAGGTTATTTAAAACGAGGCTGCAGCTCATGTAATTTTCATGTTCTTGAATTATTATCAGGATATTACATGGCAGTTTGGCGTACAATGTAGGTGTTATCCCCCTATTTTGTTGACTTTGCACTTCTCTTGATCAGGCAGAGTGGAAAAAGATTAGACATTTTTCATGAAATGATCATTTTATGTAAATCTTGTCATTGCCATGACAACCAATTACCAGTAGTTCCATGCTATTCATGCTGATATTAGCAGAGAACACGCTTTAGATTTGGAATCTGTCAAAACTGTTGACTATCTTTATAATATTTTATGCTGGTTTTTATTATCGGATTTTGTTATATTTTGTTTCTAGATCGTTGTCACAACTGGCATTTAGTCTACATTGTGTAATTCCTGGTGAAAATGGTTATGATAAATAAACATTTGAATGATCTTTGAATTTAATGATATATTAGCACTTTATTACATAGTTTTCTGACTCTGAACTACGTTTAAGTACAAAAATCTACAAGTAGAAGATTTAAAGTCTATAGTATGTACATGTACATCACTAATTCTCAGAATCATTAAAACACAAATTTTTTATGTACACATGTCTGAAAAAATAGGCATTTACATGTATACTGCTCCTGATCTTAGGGGAGGCAAAATAATTATAGACCACGGCATGGTTAACATTGCTTCGCAGAATAGTGAATTGAGTTAATATTGATTTTCTTTTTGGAATTGGAGCAATACTTAGACTAGAGAAACCAAAGAGGTGTCGTTTTCTGTTGTCCAGTTTTTCTCGGTCATGTTTTAATAGAATCAGCCAAGGATACCATTTTACTGTACATGTAGATGTAGGTGTATTTTGCCTTGCTGTCACTGTAAGGCTCCCAAATTTTGTGCCTTTTCAATATTTTGAGTAGATCTAATACTGGCATCTTCTTGTCTTACTTCTTGGATTTTGTTTTTCTTTTCGATTCATCCCCTAAAAGGAGTAATACTGTAGAATGGTATGGAAGTTATACATCTAGATTTGCAAATTGGCATTTAAAAAAAAAATCAATTTCATTCACAATGAAAAAATGCCGTATTTATTTAATATGATACCAGCATTGTACTTTATATTGCATGTGTACAAATTTAATTGGGATGGGGGACAGCACAACTTGATTTTGAGGGTCTGGTGGTGTACATAGTAGTGTTGCTACTACTGTAGGAGCTGTTATTTTCGCGGGGGTTTTATTTTCGCGGATTTCGCGAATTGCCGATCGGCCGCGAATTTAACAACACGCGAAAATATTGACACATTTCTTAGTCAGCGCCAATGCCCCCAACAGCAAAGCTTTGCTATTGAAAACATCCTGCATATTGAGAAAATGGAGATATGCACCTCTATATGTACAAAAAATAGGCTTAGAAAGTACAGTTAGTGATTCAAAAAGTTAGCTAGAATTTCACTTTTTTTAATTTCTCAAACAAAATCAGGGCCTAAACTATTTTCTAACATTATTTTATCAATATTTATACACTCACTGTAATATTAAAATGTATTTTCCATGAAACAATTTGATTTTATTGTCATCTGATTGACTCTATACACACGTATTGGTAGCTATTTGCATACTCATTAATATTCATAAGTCACATGACCAGAATTTTGAAGGTGAACATTCTGTTCACAAAATTCCACAATTTTGCACTTTTTACCAACTTTTTGAAAAATGAATCGAATCAAACACAAATTCCAAAGATTGCTTAACCCTATAGATCCTGTGGCATGATGAATTTTTAGATCTAAAGGTTAAAAAAAGTGAAATTTAAGCCACTTTTTCCACAATTTGTAACTGTTTTTACAGGGACATATTTATGTACAAAAGACATATCAGCATGGTCACTTTGAGAAGTGTAGATTTGCACATGAATTGCACTAGTTTTGCTTCTTTGAAATGCTGTGGAAATGTATCATACATCTTCCGATCGCGAATTTAACAACCCGCGAAAATGTCGGAAAATTCTGTACGCGAAAATAACAGCTTTTACAGTATTTGAGTGATTTTAGAGATTTTTCCCCCTCACCCACCCCTGTTGTTTTACCATTGAGTGGAAAAAATATGTGGATTCAAAAGGAATTTTCTCCTAGCCGTAATGTGTTCTGCAGTATAGGCCTATTAAAACGACCAAACACATACAGTAATGTGTTGAATTTTATTTCATGGGTTACTTGATGAAAGCAATCCCCCAGAGAAATTTTCAAGCTTGCGGCAAGCGTGTGACTAGCTTGCGCAAACTTGCGGCATGCTAGTAACTAGCATGCGACTAGCTTAATAAGCGTGTAATATGCGTGCAGAGTAACAGTTTTTTAAGCGATCTTTTAGCGAGCAGGGACTGTTCGCTAGCATGCACTCGCTTATTAAGCGAGCACCCTGCTAGTCGCATGCTAGTTGAGTGATTTAAGAGATTTTTTTCCTCACCCACCCCAGTTGTTTTACCATTGAGTGGAAAACTGTGGCTTCAAGAGGAATTTTCTCCCAGCTGTAATGTGCTCTGAATTATAGGCCTATTAAAATGACCAAACAAATACAGTAATGTGTTGAATTTTATTGGGTTACTTGATGAAAGCAATGAACTTGAACTTGCGTTGAAATTGTGCTGCATGAAGAGTAGGCGTGGCTGTCATCTTAATTGTGCACTCTTTATACATTGTACTCTAGGTGTGCACGGAAACTAATCAATTATTATTGCTGAGAAAAGGTGAGAAACACAGAATATTGATTGCAAAGTTTGATGGTTCCACGCCCCACTGAACTTCCAGTTTGATACACCCAGTAAAAAATATACATTTATTATAAGACACTCATATGCACAGTAGCTGCCATACATGTAGCCTGTTGCAAGCTGCAGCTCTTGTAAAAAATTGTCTTTACGAGTCTGCTGATCAGAATATGGATTGAATATGCATGCTTTGGATTACATAGATAATGTTTGATCTCTTTATTAATTATGAAATATGGGGGCTCAGTGTAAATTTCCTGTGATCTAACCAATTTAATCCTTAATTATCAGGTGTGAGGCTATTAATGGGACAAATAATGGAATTCATCAGAATGATCAATTATTGTCTTAAATAATTAATAAGGATTATAATTGATTGTTCTTTTTACACAGCAAAAACTGTGGTGTTAACCGATGTACACAGAGGACCACACCAGTTATTTTACATGTACATCGGTGTTAAATTGGTGGTGTTTTACCACTATAGGTGTTATTACAACACATTTTGTTGTTAGATTTTATACACTCTTTGGTGTTATGTTTAATCTCTTGGGTGTAATTTAACACCTCAGGGTGTGGTCCTCTATTTACACCAATTGGTGTCAGTTTTAACACCACAGTTTTTACAGTGTAGATTTCGGAGATAGAGAGTCAGAGGGGTGAGGGCGAGGGCCGAGGGGGGTTTACAGAATTTTTTTTTTATAGCTGGATGACTTCTTTTCTCCACCATTCTTGAATGCAGTATAGTGTAGTCCTAATTTTCATTACTGGTTTATCAGAGAAGTGGGTGTTCATATCTTGCCCATGGGATGAATATACTGTGTATCCACATGCGCTGCTGACTGCTTAAAGAGAAATGCCAGTAGTTGCAGTAAACACTGATTTCATGAGAAAGTCTGTAAAACCAGGCTTAATTGTCAGTATATCATCGAGGATCTAGATCTGGTACACTTACATACATGTAAACTGAACTTTGTGAAATCTACGCTGAAAAATGTTCACACTGAAGATCACCAACACAGGTAGGCACACGTGGGACAGTGTGTTATTATTGCTGGAATAAAGACCCAACGGAAGTGACCGAATTCGCACTTATTTTGCTTATTTCTCAGCAATTACACAATTTCTTCCAGAATCCTTTGGCTCATATTTTTTATTCATACAAACAGACACTTGGGTGGTCGTTATATTAGATTCTGTAAAAAGTCATTTTGAGATCGTTACCAAAACTGGAATTTATCTTTAAAGTCAAGTTTCATACAGAAGGCCTACATGTACATACATGTATGAAGGCAAATGTAATGCATTGAATTATGGGGAAAAGATTTACATTGGACACAGAGGGAAATAAACTCAAGACTCCAGCTATATGTAATGAGATAGGGCCTTAGAAGGCATGCAGACAAGTGATGAAAGATGTATTCTGTTCAGTCCACATCTGGCTTGAAATTACCATCCTCCATCTTTCTCTCTCTGTCTCTCTCTTGATCTTCCCCTCTATATACCTTGATCCATCTACCATTCATCATCGTATAACAATATTGGTTCCCTCTTGAGGGAACTCTTGCCTTTTCTCTTCCTTTATTGTTCTCCTTTACAGTTTGACGTATATTCCTGATGTCTTTCTCTCATCCCATCTCCTATTCTTTTGTCTTCCTCTCTCTTTCCTCACTTGACCTTCATCTACAGACTAGCTCTCGAAGTAGCAAGTGTATGTCTGTATAGTGTATGATAGGCTACATGGAGAGCCAGAAAAATGTAGAGCTCTCAGTGTTGGTGTACATGTAATTGAGATACGTCCTTATGTCTCAAATTAATATTGGAATCGAAGGAGCTGAGTCATGTACCAAAATGATTTTATAATACCATGGAGACAACTTGATTGAGTTATTTTGATACATGGAGTTGAACATCTGAAGTTGATAGTTGGAATTGAAGAAGAATGTGATGGGGGAGGGGAGGTTTAAAGGGAAAATTTGAATAGAGTATGAGAAGGGGGAGGAGGAGGGGTGGGGGGATGATGAGACAGGGTGATAGGAGGAGGAGGCCTACAGTGTAGGAGCAGGAGAAGCATTTGAGGAGGTACAGGGGAGGGGGAGAACAAGGATCAGGGGGAGAGTACATAGAAGGAGGGGTAGGGGAAGGATGGGGAGATGGGAGGATGAGGGGGAGGAGGAGAACAAGGATCATGAGAGGAGGAGGAAGATATGTGGGGGATGAGGAGAGGGGGAAGAGGAGAAGGGGGAAGATGGGAGGATGGGCAGGAGGAGAAGGAGGAGGAGAACAAGGAGCAGGAGAAGAGGAGGAGGAAGATATATGATGGGGGTGAGGAGAGGGGGGGGGGGGAGGGCGAAAGAAAAAAAGTTGAGAAGGGAGGATAATGATGAGAGGAACAAGGAGAAAAAGGAGCAAGGGGAGGAGGAGGAGTTGGGGTGAGGGGAGGAGGAGCAGGAGAGGGGAGAAGAAGGGAAGATGGGGATGGGGGAGAAGAAGGAGGAAGAGTACAAGGAGCAGGAGAAGAGGAGGAGGAGGAGGGGTTGATGATGATGGGAGGACGAGAGGATAGAAGAAAGGGAAGATAGGGGGTAGGAGGATTGGGGAAGGAGGATAAAAGTGAGGATGGAGGATGAGAGTGAGGATAAGTGGGGAAGGGGGAGGGGGTAAAAGTAAAAAAAAATGGCAGAACAAGAGAGAAAGATTATAGGCCGAAGGGGTCATGCATGATTTAGTGGAAGAGAGAAAATATGAAGAGAAAGAAGAAGCAGACCCTCCAAATAATTGAGATGAAAAATGACAGTTGATATTTAATAGAGGTGGTCAAAGATTATGGGTATACAGAGAGATGGGAAGGGGGGGGGGGAGTAGGTGTTGAAATGTTTAATAAACATCAGGGCTATACTATGTATAATGAAATAAAGCACAAAATTGCCATGAAATGCTTTAGAGCAAAAAGGCGATATATCACTCGATTTTTGACTTACCATCCTTTTTGCTTCTACATGTACATAAATGTAGCCTACATATACATACATGTAGCCTACATGTAGTAGAGGATCAAAAAGATGAGTCGCCGTAGCTTCCCTAGGATGTGGAAGTGTTGAAATTACAAACTGTCTAGACCAATTTGTAGTCATCTCCATGTGATGCAAAATGCAGCTTCTAGTGGAAAAAAGTGTAAATATCTTCAAGGTCTTTGCAATACCTATTAGGCCTACATTGTGAGTATCCCTTGTGTCCCAGTTGCTGCTCTTCAGACGGGCTCGATCACCAGAATACCCATGAATTTACGAGAACTTGTTCAGGAGAGTGTTTCTTCATCATTTTTGTCTGAAACATGTCAGATCTATAAATTTTCCAGGATTTTGATTAGATGAGGAGCACATTTCCTTTGGTAACTGTTGGATAAACTGAACTTTTCAGATAAAACGTCCCACAAGTCCTTTCATGACATGTTCCCCAGACCTAAAAAATACCCAATATTTGTATAACTGCAATCAACCAGACCCCAAATGGGAGCATTTCATCAGCAAGTTGTCAGATCTGGCCAGTTTCCTTGATTCTGATTAGATGAGAAGCACATTTCCTTTGGTAACTGTTGGATAAACTGAACTTTTCAGATAAAACGTCCCACAAGTCCTTTCATGACATGTTCCTTAGACCTAAAAAATACCCAATATATGTATAACTGCAATCAACCAGACCCCAAATGGGAGCATTTCATCAGCAAGTTGTCAGATCTGGCCAGTTTCCTTGATACTGATTTCCTGAGAAGCATTCAATGGTAACTGTTGGATAAATCGTCTGACCATTCCTTTCATGAAACACTCCCCAGACCCTTGGGGGATGATTCATTGTGTCGGTGCAAGAACAAATGTTGGCGGTTGCTTAACATTTTCGCGCACCGCGTCAGTGCAGAAATGTCCTTGCCAAATGAAATGCACTTGGCCGAGCCGTTAAGAGCGTTTATGCGCGCATGCGATATGTAAAAGTGCGGTGTCAAGGGTTTACTTGCACTCACCACTGACCTAATGAAGTTGTATGACTGTGCTCAATGTGGTCTAGTACATGTAGATGGGGCAAGCAATTCAAAATCACTAGGTCAATCAAACGACCCAGACACCCTATGCGGCATGCACGTAACACTGGCCGGATAGGAGAGTTCTCGTCATTGTTTTCACACTAAAAAATAACTTGAAAAAATCTCTGTGAACGTTTTGCGTAATTTTGACAAGCACGCCTACCTACAACAGCCAAATTTCGTAAGTACTTTCGTGCAGGAATAATTTCCTTTCACACCGCCCCCAAAAACCAGGTATTTTGTGATCTGGCAAGATATATCAGAGTTTAAATCTCCTCAGATATCAGTAGTAATCGGTCTGTAAGCACCTAATTAGGGCCCAACCATTTCTCTGTAAAACAGCTGCTTTCATCCTTGGGTCATCTGAAAAATGCTGTTTAAAAAGGGGGACTGACAGTTTCCTTTTAAAGGAAATAATTACCTCATGGCCCTGATTACCTGAATAATTGTTCAGCTACACCTCATTAGGTGGTTTCAGACCACCTCGAAGTTCGTCAGTTCCAGGTATTTTCTGATCGGGAAATTTACCCCGATCAGAAAATACCGGTAATATTGGCAAATGTGAAAGCAAATTACGCGTAATCTCCCGAAAGTAAATACCCACTAAATACTTGTCAAAATTATGAGAACTTTCGCAGGGATTTTTCCAAGGTTGCAGGTATTTTGGCAATGTGAAAGCAATTTATGCAAACTTTTAGCCCAGCGCGTTGTTGGGCGCGGGTGCCGTGGGTGGCTGCTGGGCTAGTGATTTTGATTCTTGCTCCTTACCTGCTTACCAGACCATACTGCGCATGCTTATAACTTCAGGAACTTGTCCCGAAGGGTATGTTTCGGGGCGATGTGAATGCAGGGATAATTAATGGGTATTTTTTTAGCTTAAATAAGTTCTCGTAATTTAACAGGGATTCTAGTGATTAAGGCGGTTTGAAACCACCTAGTATAACGTTTTACTAGTGGGCATGTTCACACCCACCTTATCATGAAGATATCTGTAGTTTTTGTTAATTAGGAGAACTTGTTCAGACCTCCAAACCCCCAAATCATTTCAGTGCCCTCACATGTGTCCCAATGAGGTAAATGTCAGGTACATGGAGTTATGCCTCAGCAACACAACTTTCACCTTCCTTCAAAATTTTTTTTTTCGTCTCTTATCAAAAGTTCTAATCATTTGCTCCATATCACAAATTTTCTGAGACCTTGGAAATATCCCTCCAAAAGCTCACATAACGTTCAGTTGTATAAATTTTGCAGATCTTTTTTCTCTCTTGGACATCTTACATTTACATGTACATGTAAAAGCAACTTATTAAAATGGAAAGTTCCCTATACAAATATTATCGGTATTGTACTACTACATGTACTAGTCTTAATTCACTCTTATAGGAGACTGTATCTGCAACTTGCAGATACAGTTTCCCATTCAGAAAATCTTTGTGATTTGGGGGTGTCGATTTGCCTATCATTGACTCACATTGTGGACCTTGTTCCCCAAAGATCCAATTAAGATCTATTCGCTATTCGAGAGAAAGTCCTCAATGCATGCCTTCTTATACCCCTTTCATAAACCCCATTAAAATGAATTAGGCGGCTAATTGCAGCATAATTTGGTCGTAAAATTGGAGGAGGACAAGAGTTATCCGCATTACTCTGATGCTGCTATTATCCGCATAATAGCAGCATCGGGACAAGATTTTGAGTTTATGAACGCATTTCCAAATTATGCGGATAATTGCCATGGTGCGGTCACAAGGTCACCCTTTTCCAACACGACCGCATCGGAGGGGGCGTGTCCAGTTGTCATGGCGATTATCCCCCTTTTTCAGGACGGGCGCTCGTAAAAATAATGCGGCTTATTTTCGGAGTTTATGAACGCAATTTTTATTGAATTATCCGCATTACTCTTAGGCGGCTAATTGGAGGATAGGTTTATGAAAAGGGTATTAGATAGATGCTGACATTGTTTGATCAAAATATTTTTTCTCCATTAAAAACTAGAATTAGAAAAAACTTACATGCATACAAAGATGTGCAGAGAAAAACATAGAAGGACCCCAAGGATAGGGGCCAAGTACCTCTCCATGTCCAACAGGCAATATTTTAAAATTTGATTTATTTTTTAGGGGGGATTTCGGGACTACTTTTCACAACTTATTGTCTAAATCTGCAACATTTGATAAGCTTTAAACATGGCAATGAATGGGGTTTCCTAGTCTACAAATGTAGACCCACATCTGCAGTGTGTGTACCTCAGCTGATTCAACGAGTCTGCATAGCAGACTAGGTCTACTGAGGCAGCAGAAGTGGCTCGCTTCGCTCACCCTTTCAGGCTGGTTTGCTTCGCAAACCAGTAGCAGATCCCACCTCACGAGCCATTCAGAGTCTGCATAGCAGACTAGGGGTTTCCAGGGCTCTTAAGCTTTTTTTTTTTTTGGGGGGGGGGCTAAATCACCCTGAGCAGCCGTTCCCCCCCCCCATGTCCCGGGTTAAACACATAAACAAATGATATTTGGGTCTCAATTCTCAAATTTGAAGTAACTCAATAAACAAAATAAAAAAAGGTAGAATAATGGATTTTTTACTGTAAACACCATGTATATGTAGACTTGAAAAGGACTTATTTTTTATTGATTGTATGGTAGCTCTGAAAAGAACTGTTACTGGCGTTTCGACCGTGTTTGGGATGTCATCAAGAATGAGGATCCACTCAAAAAACATATTACTGGGTTGGTTTATAAGGTTGAGCCAATAGGAAAAAGGGCAGTTTGAAAAAACATACAAATAGAAAACATACAGATATTTGAGTAACTAGTAGTTGTAGTACCGTGTAAACATTGCAGCTTTAGAAGAAAGAAAATTGGTGAAAACTGATATGAGAGCAATACTTTTAATAGGAAGAAGCAAAATTGCATCAAAGATTGTTTTTGCACAATAGATCAAGGAATTACACTATTGATGAAATTCAAGAAGAACCTTCTCATGCTTTTTTATGCAGTATCTCTGGATTTTAAATGTCAAAGGATGTACGGTGCATGTAGTAGAATTGTATCGAGAGCGATGTGGTTTGATGTATCTTCTTTGGAACTTCGGGCAGTGAAGTCATCTTGAATTTCAGGGCCCTTTCTTACAAAGAGTTACGATTAATTTGACCAATCAACATATAACATGCATGTTTATTTTTTTTTAATCTAGATATTAATATATATCTATAAGTTCATTGATTTCTTGACAATTTGGTGTGCATGATCATATTTGTTTACAAAGGACATTTTCCAAATTTCCTGTAGAAAAAATGACACTGATGGATTTCCATAGAGTTACGATTGATTGGATCAATCATAACTCTTTGTAAGACGGGCCCTGATTGTCTTTATATCCTCCATCTACTATTACATGGGCAGTGACGTGCATTGCCCAAAGTCTTGATAGGTCATTGTGACAGCTTGGATACATGTTTACATGTAAATGAATGGAAAGGGCTGGGAGGGGAATGCCAAAATGCAGCTCGGTCACGTCCATGTACGCTGCATTTCTTGATGATGATGGATGATTGCATGGGATGGTAGGAAAACATGCCCACCTCCCTTTATCCTGACGTCGGCATTTATTTTGTAGAAATCAAATAAACTGCATACATGAACTCCTGCTCTCCTGCAAATGCTGCTTTATCAGAGTCTTGCTCCAGTCTTACATTGTGCATGTACATGTACACTACACAAATAAAGTTGTTCATCATGCATACATACAGTAGGGGAAGGCGGGGTAAGTTGAGCATAGGGGCAAGTTGAGCCACCAGCCCCAGGCCAATAATGAATGAGTCAGACATTGGAGTGGTGTCATGTATTGATGACCCATAGCATAACCCCTAACCCCACCACATTGTTTTCAACTTTGAAACAAAAAGTAGTTTTTTTAGAGGGAAAAATATGAATTTCAGCCAAAAAAGTAAAAAAGAGTGTGAAATAGATAAGTGCTTTATAAACACACACATCTTTAAATATAATAAAGACATGATAACAACATTATTAGTCCAGGTATGGATCTTCATTCTTGTCATAGTCTTTTATATGATGGATGCATGATAAATGTGTGGATACAAAATTATCGCACTAAGTTCGGACTGGGGTAAGTTGAGCCAAACAGCATGGGGAAAGTTGAGCCATGGTAATTCCTATGGTAATGTATCTTAAAAAACAAACAAACCATAAATATCTATTGAAATGCTGGCTGAAAGGAGCAAATTTACATGACTGCTCTTTTCCTTTTAAAGGATGTTAGTATTTATAGAGAATTAGCAAGTGAAAAGATTTTAAACAAAAAATTGACATGCTGGTTCTCCCCTCATACATTTTGTACATAGTTTTTGTGGCTCAACTTACCCCAGAAGGTGGCTCAAACTTACCCCATAATAGGTGGTTTCAGACCGCCTCGAAGTTCGCCAGTTCCAGGTATTCTCTGATCGGGAAATTTACCCCGATCAGAAAATACCAGGTATTTTGGTAATGTGAAAGCAAACTACGCGTAATCTCCCCGAAAGAAAATACCCGCTAAATAGTAGGTACTTGGCGAAATTACGAGAACTTTCGTGGGGATTTTTCCAAGGTCGCAGGTATTTTGGCGATGTGAAAGCAAATTACGGGAACTTTTATCCCAGCGTGTCGTTGGGCGCGGCGGCGTGGGTGGCTGCTGGGCTAGAGATTTTGAATCTCCCGCCTTGCCTGCTTATCAGACCACACTGCGCATGCTCGTAACTTCGGGAACTTATCCCGAAGGATGTGTTTCGGGGCGGTGTGAATGCAGGAATAATTAACGGGTATTTTTTAGCCTTAAAAAGTTCTCGTAATTTAACGGGGATTCTTGTGATCGAGGCGGTTTGAAACCGCCTATATGGGGCAAGTTGAGCCATTTGACATCGTTTTTTTCAAAGGTCACGATGACTTTCAGTGTGGGGATAGAAAGTCATATATAGGTGAAAAATATTTCAGAAGAATTAAATTTCAAGGCAAGGTACTTATTTCGACAAGATTATTAATCATATCAATTCTAACATGCAAAAAGCAAAAACTGTCACAACTTACCCCGCCTTCCCCTACATGTACTTCGGTATCTTTAATACTTTCCTTGCACTATGTGCTATTATTTTGGGAACAATTGCTTTGTTTTTTGTCTCACCTGCGAAGCAGAGTGAGACTATAGGCGCCGCTTTTCCGACGGCGGCGGCGGCGGCGGCGTCAACATCAAATCTTAACCTGAGGTTAAGTTTTTGAAATGACGTCATAACTTAGAAAGTATATGGACCTAGTTAATAAAACTTGGCCATAAGGTTAATCAAGTATTACTGAACATCCTATTAGAGTTTCATGTCACATGACCAAGGTCAAAGGTCATTTAGGGTCAATGAACTTAGACCATGTTGGAGGGATCAACATCGAAATCTTAACCTGAGGTTAAGTTTTTGAAATGTCATCATAACTTAGAAAATATATGGACCTAGTTCATGAAACTTGGACATAAGGTTAATCAAGTATCGCTGAACATCCTGCACGAGTTTCACGTCACATGACCAAGGTCAAAGGTCATTTAGGGTCAATGAACTTTGGCCGAATTGCAGATATCTGTTGAATTCCCATCATAACTTTGAAAGTTTATGGATCTGATTCATGAAACTTGGACATAATACTAATCAAGCATCACTGAACATTTTGTGCAAGTTTCAGGTCTCATGATTAAGGTCAAAGGTCATTTAGGGTCAATGAACTTTGGCCGAATGGGGGTATCTGTTGAATTACCATCATAACTTTGAAAGTTTATTGGTCTAGTTCATTAAACTTGGACATTATAGTAATCAAGTATCTCTGAACATCCTGTGCGCGTTTCAGGTCACATGACCAAGGTCAAAGGTCAATGAACTTTGGCCGAACTGGGTGTATCTGTTGAATTACCATCATAACTTTGAAAGTTTATGGATCTGATTCATGAAACTTGTACATAAGAGTAATCAAGTATCACTGAACATCCTGTGCGAGTTTCAGGTCACATGATCAAGGTCACAGGTCATGTAAGGTCAATGAACTTTGGCCATGTTGGGGTTTTTGTTGAATAACCATCATATCTCTGTAAGTTTATTGGTCTAGTTCATAAAAAGTGGACATAAGAGTAACCATGTATCGCTGAACATCTTGTGCGAGTTAGAGTAGTATTCAAAGTCAGCACTGCTGCTATATTGAACCGCGTGATGCAGGTGAGACGGCCAGAGGCATTCCACTTGTTTATAAATGTGGAGCGTTGTGGCCCAGTGGATTAGTCTTGCGACTTTGAAACAGAGGGTTGTGGGTTCGAATCCCAGCCATGCCGTAATTTCTTTCAGCAAGAAATATATCCACATTGTTCTGCACTCAACCCAGGTGAGATGAATGGGTACCCCGTAGGAAGAAATCCCTTGAATGCTTGAGCGCTAGAGGCAGCCTAGCTAAATAAAGCCGGGGTAATGATAATAGCAAGGCCTGCTGGGAGAACAGTTTTCAGAACTGAAGTGGCTTCCGTGGGTAAATATACTATCATTATTATCATTGATCATCAAATTCATCCCAAATAAATTGTGAAAAAATTAAGAATCTATAGAAATTTTGTCATCATTGAGTATGAGTGATTAGTTTGGTAAATTTTAGAACAGAAATTTATCAAATATTTTTATTTGGCATTTTTTTTAATGTGATGCTGATGGGCATTTTGCATTGGTGCAGTAATCAAACCAACCAACAAACGAACCTTTCAGAGCAACTCTGAAGTCATGATGATCATGGGTTCTTGTATTAAAGCGCCAGTATTCGCCTCTGCTGGGCGCTTGTTCAAAATGAGGAAAGTCAATCCGGGACAGAGCGCACAGTATACATGGTATGCAGATAGAGGATTGCAATAAGAATAAAGAATGTCAACATCCTTCGTTCAGCTCTAGGTATGTTCTATCAGGAACCTTCCATCGTTCTATCAATAGATTGTGTGTTTCCTAATTACAGCAGTGATGAGTTAAGCAGGAAGATCAAGGGAGCAAGGAGATATGTGACAAGAAGCTGGCATCCTCCTGTTCAACAGTTATATTGAAAAATATATTTCCTCCATCAGTCTGAGTTTTCAAATTGTAACGTTTTTTCTATTCTGGCAAATTCATTATGATTATTGTATGTCATTAAAAGGTGAGGTCCACCCCAGCAGAAATGTATTTTTGATAGAATTTTGAATAGTAATCCTCATGAGAGGAAGAATGGCAGACATTTACCCTTTTTACACAGGCTAAAATTTCCTTAACCCCGTACTATAGGTGGGGCTAAATTGCCATATAGCCCCACCTATAGTACGGGGTTAAGCTTAGCCCACTTTCTTTTTACACAGCATTTTTGAAAAGTGGGCTAACCCCACCTATAGTACAGGATTATTTGGCGCTGCAAAAAAGCAGGGTTATCCCACCATTTGCGGTGTTAAGAGCGATAGTACGGGGTTAAGATCGCTAGTGTAAAACGAAAGTGGGCTAAGCTTAACCCCATACTATACATGTAGGTGGGGCTAAATAACAATTTGGCCCCACCTATAGTACGGGGTTAAGGAAATTGTAGCGTGTGTAAAAACTGTACGAGTGAAGTACTTGTACAAGAATGATCGACAAAAACCACTAGTCCGGGGTTAGCGAGTTTCGTGTGTGAAAAGCAAGCATTCCTTATCTGGGGTTAGCAATAACAATTTTGCATGTGTGAAAAGGAAAAAAAATAGCACGGGGTTAAGGATAGTACGGGGTTAGCGATAGTCCGGGGTTAAGAAAATCCTGTGTAAAAAGGGTAATTGTTTATTGAGCATTGTTGTACAAGTAGATTGGTGACATCATACTATTCAAGTGGGGGGGGGGGGGGTTGAAACAATAGATCACCCCCCCCCCTTCCCTGAAAAATGGGTTCATTGCTTGGATTTGTGCTGGTGGTATTGAGTACAGGTACTTCTTATCTTAATTACAGTCAAGCCCACCCTGGAAAAATAATAAGAGAAAATAAAAATTAGCGTAATGCTGAAATTTTCGTCAAAATCATATACATGTAGAATAAGAAAGTTATGACATTTCAAAGTTTCGCTTTATATTTTTCACAAAACAGTGACATGAACAACTCAGTGCCAGTATGCAAATGAGAAAGGTGATGATGTCCCTCACAATTTTTTAAATTTTCATCGTTTGAATTATGGAATATTACAATATTTAGAGATTTGACAATAAGAATCAGCTTGACAGTGCCATAAAATGTAATCATATGGTAATTCCATATGTTCAGGGAGGAATGAAATGTACATGTATCATAGGACGAAGGATAAATTTGAATACTTCATAATTCATATGATATAATGAGTGTATGACATCATGAGTCTCCTCATTTGCATACCAACCAGGATTTGCATGCTCTGTTTTGTGAAATTTAGTGAAATTTTATTAAGGTCATAACTTTCTAATTTTACATATCCAATTTTGATGATTTTTGTGTGTGTTATGCAGTATAACACAAACTTATGCTTGTTTTTTTTTCTCTCTTTTTATTCAAATAAATTTTTGTTGGCATGGACTTATCCTTTAATAATAAACTAGACAAGGAAGTTCGTGCCAGGATGAACATAGAATATCATGAATGAGTACATTATTAGCATTATGCCCTTGTCATTCAAAACAAACTTGAGATACTTTTTATGGAGGGGGGGGGTATACAAGGAACAAATACAATGGTATAAAGGAAAATGATAGCATGATCATCGCCTTATTCCTTGGCGTGATAGAGAAAGTTTCTGGGATTAAGAGATTCAGTGAGAAAGGCGAAGCTAGTATTAGATTGGGGGGGGGGGTATGGGCAACAGAGTTCAAAATGTACTAATAGAGACACAAAGGAAGTGTGTGTGTGTGAGAAGGAAAGAGAGATGGGAGGAAAAGGAGGGGGAATAGAAAAGAGACTCGAGAGAGCAACTTGCTGGATCTATGAACCCATGACATTAGTTCCGGCGACTCTTGCTCTGCTGTGAATTCCACACACTAATGGAATCGCCAACTTCAACCCTGGATTTAACACTACACCTTGTCCTAAATCTTTTACCCTATTGCTACCATAACCCAATATCTTAGTCTATAGATGAAATAAAGCTGGAGCAATTGTCTCAGGAGCAAATGTCGTTTCACTGGTATTAACAGCTAGTACTAAAATGGGTCAGGAATCACAGACTACATGTAAGACCAGGGGCCCGTTGCATGAAACTTTTACCTGAGAAAACTCAGGTTGTTTTTACCAGAATTTTTTCCCTATGTTATTAAAAGTCAATGGCAGAAATCAGACTAACCTTATACCCTTTTCATAAACCCATCCTCCAATTAGCCGCCTAAGAGTAATGTGGATAATTCAATAAAAATTGCGTTCATAAACTCCGAAAATAATCCGTACTATTTTTATGAGCTCCCTCCTGAAAAAGGCGGATAATCGTCATGACAACTGGACACACCCCCTCTGATGCGGTGGTGTTGGAAAAGGGTGACCTTGTGACCGCACCATGGCAATTATCCGCATTATATGGAAATGCGTTCATACATGTAAAGTCAAAATCTGGTCCCGACTCCCGATGCTGCTACATGTATTATGCGGATAATAGCAGCATCAAAATAATGCGGATAACTCTGGTCCTCCTCCAATTTTACGACCAAATTATGCTGCTATGAGCCGCATAAATGGGTTTTATGAAAGGGGTTTTAGTTTTTAGTTTTTACCAGAGTTTTCTCAGGTAAAAAGTTATATGCAACAGGCCTCAACCTCAATGTTGATTTCCCAAAACCCTATTGCAACCCTAACCCTATATCTGTAGACGAAATAAAGCCTGGAGCAATTGTCCAGGAGCAAATGTCGTTTCACCGATCGATGTTGACAGCTAGTATCAGAATGGGTCTGGAATCACAGACTAAAAAGACCAGCTTGAATGTTGATTCCCAAGGGATGTCTGCCAAGAACCTTGTTAATTTTTCATACCGCCAATTATTCATTGTGTGAAAATTAATCTGCGAGGGAAATCCGAGACGTTTCCTGGAGCGTAATCACCATTTATTATTGAATATTCTCTGTCTTGTCATGGTTAGAAGAAAACAAAATCAGGGGAAAGCCTTTGAGTAACAATCTTCTTGTGTCTTGACAAAGACCCAAGGATGATTCAGAAGTTTACTAATTGTTTACAATTGGTTCTCAATATAGGTGAAAATTATGTTATTTTTTTTTTTCATAATGTTTTATCCAAGCAAGAAAAGATTGTTTACATAATTTTCATTTACTTTTTATTGTTGTTTTTCTATCTTGAAGTTTAATTTTTTATATTGATGCTAATCCATGTGCTTGTAAAACACACTGTAGACCACATAGTTAGGCACCATATCCATCTAAAATCCCTTTCATAATTAGCTGCCTAGTAATGCGGATAATTCAGTAAAACTTGTGTTCATAAACTCCGAAAATAATCCGCACTATTTTTTACAAGCGCCCGTCCTGAACAAGGAGGATAATCGTCATGGCAACCGCACACACCCCCTCTGATGCTGTTGCGTTGGAAAAGGGTGACCTTGTGACCGCTTCATGGCAATTATCCGTATTACGTTCGAAATGCGTTCATAAAGTCAAAATCTGGTCCCGATGCTGCTATTATGCGGATAATTGCAGCATCAAAATAATGCAGATAACTCTGGTCCTCCGATTTTACTACCAAATTATGCTGCTATTAGCAGCATAACTGGGTTTGTGAAAGGGGTATAAGAGATGCTCAAGGGGCACTAATGGGGGGGGGGGGGGGGTAGATACCAGACAAAATAACAGTTAAAAAATAATTGATGAGTTACAGAGGTACATGTAAGTTATTATCTTGGTTTTGCAAATCACCACCAGAGTGCATGTCACTTTCTCAATATCATTACTGAAAAAAATGAAAAAAAAAATTTAATGTGAATGATCTTTAAATCTTTCATGAAAATATGTTATATTCAATTTAATTCATTTCATTTCTTTTGTCAGTGCCAGATTTGTCTCTGGTATTAAAGCCCTAAAAGTTCTCAAACATGGAAAATTCTTTATAAAGACATCAGGATATAATCTTTGTCTTAAGCTTCTATCCAGATAATAATTGGCAGTTCTTGACGAAAATAAAATCATTCCTGAAAGATGGCACTAGATGCTAAATTTGAATTGTAATACCTGAAAAAATGCCAAAATTGAGTTCTAACAGCTGGAAAAAAACTATCCAATGACCACTTCATTTTTGTCATGTTTGAAGGTTAGCTGCGAATTGAGTGTGATTCACTCATTTACAGACTCCTTAACAAAGCTTTATGCAGGCTTTAAAAGGTAAAAGACAGTAGTTGCAGCTAACAATTATTTCATGAGAAATTCTTTCAAATCAAGGTTAATTGTCAAAATATACATCTAAATGTGGTACATTATTTATCCTTGGTTAAAACCATGAAATCTTAGCTCAAAGTCCATAATTCTGATGATGGCTAACACAGAAAAGCAGATGTTAGATGAACAGTGTATTGATATTGTTTCAAAAAGTACACGACTTCCATGCTTATTTTGCTAATTTCTCTGCAATTATACTTGTTTTTTTTTTTGGTAGCTATTTGGCACATATTTTTTATTCATACCATAGATCTACATGTACTACATGCATGTTCATACATACAAGCACTTTGGTGGTAACTTCATTGGATTCTGTTTAAACTCATTTTGAGGTCATTACCATGACTGGTGATTCATAAACTTAAGGTGACTTGCATGTTGTACTCAAATCACATCAGAAACTAAAATTAACCATTATGGGGCCTGTAACATAAAGCTTTACGATTGATTGTGGATCTGGTTTCTACAATTCATTTCATTGATTATTGTGTATGATTGATTGTAAAAACCAGCTCCACGATCAATCGCCAAGCTTCATGTTACTTGGGCCCTGGACTGGCCTTAGAAAAAGGCCTCATTTTAATACTTTATGTAATTAATTTCCAGGCCTCTTGATTTGCAACTTGGACTAGAGTCAAACCAAAGATTTGGAGGACATGTATGTCTTGTTTCCTCTTCATTTCAACATTCCTTGTAAGGGCATGATTCAGAATGTTCATATCTAATTAATTACCACCAAGTGCCCATGAAACAAGAGATGTTAAACAGCATAGAGGTAAAGAGAGAGAGAGATGCAGGGGGGGGGTGGATACCTTTTTGTAGGCAGAAAAACAGATGGAAGGTTGGGTGTGACTAGTGAACTGAGAAATACAGAGAGAGAGAGAGATAAAGACATATAGGTGATGGGGATAGAAAGAAAAAAGGGAGAAATAGAGGCTGTTCTCTCTGCGTTCCTGAAACTAGTTTACTGGAAACTAGTTTAGTGGAAACTAGTTTAACGCGTAGTGAGAACGGTCGAAGCTGTGTTGGAAGCGATCTTCTAAACCAGTTTGGAAAACCACCTCGCGATGTAGTTTTCAAGATCGCTTTGCCTTGTTAAACTGGTTTTAGCGTAAGTGAGGACACAACCGTTCTTCGGGAAGCGATCTTCGCACAATTTGAGCGCGCTACACACGACAAGTGTAGAATGGCAATGCTGCGGTTTCGAATTTCGCGTGAAACGTGTCACCCCACTGAGAGCGTTTCTATAGCAACAAGAGCGCTTTACGTGAAGTGATTTTGAAAACCACTTTCGTGTGGTCAAGTGGGAACGCTGGCAAAGCGAAATTCCAAACTGGTTTCCTGAATCGGCTTCCAGTAAACTAGTTTTAGAATACGTAATGAGAACGCCCTCTTAGGGAGAAATAAGAGTCTCGTGTTTGGGATTATAAAGGATAGGCCTCTTTAGCATAAAAAACTTTAATACAATTTAAAGATAACTTAGCTGTAGTACGTGTAGCTAGTGACTAGTTGGTGGATACACTGAAATTTCTGTAGGGGAATTGCCTGTACCACTTGGTGAAGAGTGCCCTTACCCCCTAAAGAAGAAAATTAGCATTTTTATTTTACAATCATTATTTGAAGTTATCAAATTTTTCCAGCTGATGAAATGGTAGCTGTCAACGATAGATAGTAAATGACCCAATTATTCATTAGATAAGTGGGTAGTAGATGATACCATACTGTACTCCTGAGAATTTTCATTTTACGATCATTATTTGAAGTTGCCAAACTTTTCCAGCTGATGAATTGGAAGTTGTTAATGATAGATATTAAATGAACCACTTATTCATTAGTTAATTGGGAGTAGATGATATTATATTCTACTCCTGAGTAGAGAAAGTAAAATGACCCCGCTTTAAGAGTACATATTACATATTTCCTTATTATTCTAATCTAGGCAGATCCAGTCAGGAATGCAAGGGGGGCAAGTCACCTCTGTCTTTTCGGAATTGCCCATTGAATACATCAGTATATAGCTTAATCTAAGAAGAAAAAAGTGAGGTCATCTGCACCCCCCCCCCCCCCTCTATTTCCAAATTTACTATTCGAGCCTCCTCTGATTCGAAATCCGGGATTCGCTACTGGCTGCTTGTAAACACTTGTGATAGAGAGTCATATTTCAGGATACCAAAGAGCCTTTAAACTTGAATTTGAAAACATAGTTTTTAATAATTTTTTACATAGTTGGCCTACACTATTTTGAAAACCCTGATCATCATTATCCATGCAGCAGCAAGGTTATTACATGCAGATACTGTAATTAATAATGGTTGGCATTATATTTGTTTTGATGCAAAATATATTACATGTTGACTTTCTGGGCAGTAGATTGCCTCATTTATCTCATATTGCACCTTCATTTATGATCTGGAGCCTGACACAAGCTTTATATCATGAACATTTTCATCTTTCGTCGAATGTAAATATTATTTTCTATTGCACAAATATTTACATTCATTATTTTTTATATATTCATGTGTAACTCATAAGTTACAAGGTTTTAAAAATATAAAGAAAAAAAATAGATAAAATTAAGATTAGGTAGGCAACTCCTTTTCTCTGATCATTGCTAGTCGGCCTTTGGCGAATCCCCTATGTGTTGACAGCTCATCAGCCCTTGCCTTAATCAAAGATACTACAAGGAGAAGATTGGATACTTCGTCTATTCCTTCAACCCTTTACCATTTTTCTCATATGTTTTATACACAACCATCTTGTGATACCCATAGGTAAAAAAAAGGTGGTTACAGTTACTCAATGATGTAGGGCACTCTTCCCAAGTGTTTTATTACGTGGTCTATGTACTGTCCGATCTTCCCCTTGTAGTATCTTTGCTTTGATTCCTTTGTGATGCGCATTGATTCATGCATCTATGACGAGCGCGCACAGTCAGTCTTAGTTGATCTGCGCTAACACGTGCAAACAAACACACACACAGTGCAGGAAGTAGACACGCACATAATTAGTGTAACATACTGAGCGAGCGCTAGCGTACCATGCAATGGAAAAATAAAAAATACCCGGTTACCGTGCAATGGAAAATTTTAAAATGCATGCAATAAAGAATGGATCAAATATTGAACACCTTTCAACCAATCAGATGGCGAGAATCTTTGTTGGAGTTTGATATAATTTTTTTTTGCAATAGGGCCCAGGTCTTCAAGAAAAAAATTCCTTTTTTTATAGGTTTGTCACTCAAGGATTTTGTGAAGATATGAAATGATATAGGCCTTTGTGCACAGTATACATGTTTGATCCTTGTATGAGTCCAAGGTTTTATCCTATTATACTATTTTGCTTTGCTATATTACTCATTTACTGTACTTTTACTGTACACTGACATCTTTCTGACATAGCATCCTCATAAATATCTGCAATACTGTAGCCAAGTGCATCACTCCATTCAAGAAAACAGCTAGAGTGATAGTCTTTGACTTTACAGTAATTACAGCCACAATATTTCCATGGTAATAACATTATTAATACCACTGATAACTTTAATCGCAATAATGGGGTTTAGGAATTACCAGCAAGGCTGGATTCTCATTTGCATGGCCTCATTAACTCGCCTTCAAAAAATGCCTCCAATATATCAGCTTTTTTATGACAAAACCATGTGCATTCTGTGCGAGATGAGTATTTCCTCATGCATACTGTGTGGCTGTACTGTAATGAATCTCCTAGAGCATAACTTGTACTTTCAGTGTTATACTTGTGTTCATGTATTACATGCTATAGAAGTGCATTTGCAATTTAATATTAAAATGAATTGTATTGCCCTGCATTTTCTTGTTGAAGAGAAGTGTCCTGGAAAAATAGCATTTTTTTAACTCATTGAGTGCTTCGTGCACGCTACGTATCCTACTATAACATGCCACACTCGTGCTCGCACGCCTACCATTGATTGCTTTGTGCTTGCATTGTTTCCTACCCTCGCCTGCTTCGTGCATGACTGCGCACATTCGGAATAACAATCATTGTTACGCCGTTTTGCATTGTATTGCGCATCGCATGCACGCCGTAATTAGCACTATTGTGTGCAGTGTGAACTCTGCTTTCTGACAGATAAACTTGCTCACGCGGCTTACATTAGACTTTTTGGAGTATTTCTACATTTTTTACAAGATATGGCTCCGCCTCTGAGAGAGAAGAGACCTAGGTTTTTGATCCATACAAAACACTCCACAAAATGGAACTACTTGATACAACTCATATTTTAGCGGTAAAGATAATAACAAATCCATATTATGAGGACATCATTATAAGGGGTATGAAATTTCCTACAACTTTACTACACAATATTTTGTGGATAAACTAATCGTTAGAGAGTTACAAACAATTGTAATCATGACTATTGGAAGGAGTGAATACGACTCGCGATCCCAAAATCAATGTGGCACAGGGAGGTTTTGTGGCTGGCACAGGGGATAAGCATAGGATTAGCACTGTGGCATTGGCTTAGTACTGTGCGTGGCATGTTAAGAGTTAATGTGCAGAATTGCAAATAAAATATACATACTCCAGAATGTTACATTTTAATAAAAAGATAAAGTTATAGCCCTGCTACTTACATTAGCAAAGGGTCAATGATGTACATGAATTACTATGGACTCCTTGGCCATTGCATCTTTTTACTAAGTTAAATAGAATTAAATTAGAGCACTTGCATTGTGTCTTACACATCTCGTGAAAAAAATATGAGAAAACCTACAGATATGATACTATCCTGAAATTTCCGATCATTTCATGCATTGTAACAGTATACATTGTATATTTGAAACAGAACTGAATGCATTCATGATTTTTTTTGTAATTTTTATATGAAATATCAATTTTTCCCTCATTTTGATGTCAAATAAAGGTTTGATTCCTCCCTGAGCATAGTTATGTGGAGTTGTCTTTGCAACCAATTGCAATTCAAGATGCTTTCTTTATTATAATATTTCTTATACTATTAAGTTGAACAATATGCAAAATTGCAATATTTATTATAATAAAATACAAAAATATAGTGACATATTTTTCTCTCATTTACTTAATCATTTATTTTCTTGCTGTTTCATTTTTTTATGTCTTTTTTATTCAAATCCACTTTTTGTTGGGGTGGACTTGTTCAAATCACCTGTCTTTCTCCTTTCCTCTCTTTGCAGACGTTGGAGCTATAACATCCACACAAACTGAGGGCAAGTATGATAGGGTTTTGCCTGCTGTTTCCATGCCAACCAAACTTCCAACCAATCAGCATGCTCCATCCATGGGAATGCTTCACCCATCTTCAACCCTGCTTGCTGTTTTGAGTGCTTATCATTTCAAAGCTTCTTACCTCTCCTGTGATTGGCCTGATTCTGCAAGATTTGCATCACTTCAGCCAATGACTGCAGTTTTATCTAAAGTTTCTAATTTGCATGCATTACTGGGCTTTGGGACTGTATCTAAAACTTTTGTGCATGAAACTGTTGAACAGCTTTTTGCTTTACAAACTGCTTTGAGTTCATCATTTCAATGTGACTCTCATCTTACAACTTTAAGGCATGAAAGCTATCTAATCACTTCAAGAATGCCATCTACCCCTATGAACTGTCCAATTACATCAAGGCTACTATCTTCCTCAATAAACTGTCCAATCAAAGCTGCCAAAGCTAACCTTCATTCATCAAGCCAGCCAATCAGAACACCAGTAAATTTCCAAACATGTCTAACACCATATTCAAACATCACAAATCTCAAACCCATTTCATCTTTCTTCATACACACCAATACCAGACAACAGAAAATTGCACAAGAAACACAATTTTCACCTCGCGGCCCATCACTTTCCTGCAGTAGGGGTTTTGAATATGAGTTTACTAATGTTTCACTTGGAGACAATCTAACCTTTTCTGTTTTTGACCCACTAACAATTCTGAGTTCCGGAGCCTGTTGTACCTCTCTATCTGGTTCTGTTAACATTTGTTTTGCTCAAACTGCAAATGGAATGACTATACATACTGCATGTAGCTCTACCAAATGGTGTATATTCTGTATCCTTTACTCCTCTAAATGCCATTCTGTTTTCAATCTTACTAACATTTCATTAGTTACAGTGCCATTCTGCCTGCTTTATTCAAACCGTCCCCGCATTAATGAACCTTTTGCCTCTGTCTATTCCAAGACTTCCCTCTTCATTGATCCATTGCATCAGAACTTATCTTTTGTAGAAGAGAATGGATGTGTTATCGGTAACAGTATCCTCTCCCTTCAGACATTGCCAGCAGGAGAGGTAATGATGGTGACCCCTGGACCCTTATTAACGATAATTGCCGCTTCAATGACAAAACCAGATCACAGTCGATCAATCTCTGTCGCAATCCTGACACCTGCTCTTCTCCGTACCGCTTCAGAGTCCCGGGGCAGTGGTTCTTCTTGGCTTTCATCAGCGACCACTTTGCAATCTTACCATTCATTCGATCTGTCACCACCTCGTAGCTTTGGCTGGCCGACTGCTACCCAGTCCAGTCAAAAGCTGCCTCAAGTTCCCCCATCGAGTCCATCTCGCTTTCCATGTTTGCAGATGTATGTATGCCCTGTGCCCCTGGAATTAACGTCACACCTAAACACAAATTTGTTATCGAATTTCAGTTCAGGACAGAGTGTGACCTCTTTTCCTGTATCGATGTCACCTTTTGGAATGACTCTGTCATTTGGAATTACCGTAGGGAAAAGTTCATCACTTCTGCCTGACTTAAGTCTAGTGTTCAAACTAATGAAAATTTTAGAAGGTGCTCTCAAAATATTGTCATTTCCTTATCAAATGGGATTGGAAGCTATGTTTTTGAGAACATCTGTCCCAATATTTTGGTTTATATTTGAGCAGGGATTATTGTTCCCATTTGATTGGGTTATAAAGAATCTTTCACCCGACCTAACCAACGTTTTATTGTCAGTTTTCATATCCAAAACACATAACTTTAGTAAGGTTAATGCCTCTCCTGATACTGTCTTGCATCATATCCATACACGTTCAGGAATCATCACCCCAAATTTGTCAGTAGACAATTCCACCACTTCAATGCAGATCAGTGCTGTACATGCTGGCATTGCCAAGTCAACGACTTCATGTACATTGACTGTGCCATCGTTTGAGAAATCTGTTGTAGGTCTTCTGATGCCGTCGCATACGTCATGGTCAAGACTGCCAGGTTTGTTGTTTCAGCCACCAGATCCAATCCAAACCTTCCACCTCTCAATCTCACCACCGTCAGCCCTATCTCTATTCAGTCAATCACCTTGGCATTATTTACCTGCCTCGGTTTCCATGGCAACCCAAGCCATATATGCTTGGGAAATCATTTATTCCGTGCTGAGTGTGTTTAACACGTCTGGCCCTTTGATAGAAGCAAACCAGTTTTATGACAGAGTCGTGATGGATTTGAGAGTGTTGCTCTCGCACAAAGTCAATATATGTGGCTATTTCACGAAACCTTTTACCTCCAACTTACTACTCTATTTCTTCTCAATATTCTTTTTGATGAGGCTTCATTCACCCGGTTCATCATTTTCGAAATTGTCTTTTCTTTTTCCCTCCCTTTCTCTTCTCTTGCTTTCATTCCTGTCCATACCTTTTCTTTCTTTCCTCCCTGTTACTTCAGGTTTATCATCCTCCTATTTTAACATTTCCACTCCAAATTCTCCAACTGCCAGTCTGAAGGCGATGAATTCCACACTTGTACCGACTTCCCCTTCGATGTCCTTCCCCTCACCCTCCACATCTAGCATCTCACCAACCCATCACACAGATTCATTTCATGCACCAATCCCCACAGCGAGTCCTGGTGTGAACGATTCCCACGAGAGCCACGGATTACCTGAAATTACCTCGGTAATTGCAACACCTTCCCGCTCATACCCGGATGGTAACTCTGGTAACTCAAGCTCCTTGTCTGCATCGGCTTATGCATCAATAAGCCCCGTTTCCGCTCAACATATGAACCACTCCGCAGAGGCATCGCTTCATCCGTCCATGCGGGACCCTTCTCTATTATCTCTACCTATTTCAAGATTGAGTTTGGATTCCCCTGGCTCAGCCGTGCATGAAACCGTTTCATTACATCTTACTTCGGCCTCACCAGTCCCAAGTTCACGACGAGATACCATGAATAATCTCTTACAGCTGTCGGACATCTCAATGTCAACGCCCCAAGCGTTGTTAAGCATTATTACCCCAACTGCCTCCTCTCATACTTCCTCTGCTACGCTACGTGCTTACTTTACCAGTGTCATTTCTGTCAGTGACCCTCTGTCTTCTGGCTTAGTTACACCATCTCTTCCTTCAAGCTTTGCAAACGCATTTCCAACCTCTTTTATGAATGTAGAAAGCCAGCTATCATTCATTTTGCATGCATCATCTAAGCTGAATTCTCCATTGCACCCTCTTAATGCTGATTATACTTCATCATTTGTAACAATGATACAACATACGCCCTTATCGTCATTATTGATGCAATCCTTTCTTAGTGATGCACATATGTCATCTACCTCTCATTTTCAAATAAGCCATTCCTTTCAGCATATATCAAAAGAAAGTGCAACTACGCCATGGCTGATGCACCCGTCTTTCACCACACCCTTTGGGCTTTCTTTTGCTGCGTCCTCCAAAGAAACATTGCATTCATCTTTACCATCATCACATGCAACTGTGTCATCATCCTATTCAGCTTTGAGATCATCACATTCAGCTTTACAATCATATTCATATTCGTCATTATTATATTTACCTTTTACATATTCCTCTTTGTCATCACATTCACGTTTATTATCATTACATTCACCTTTTTCATCATTAAATTCACCTTCATCATCACTAAATTCACCTTTGCCATCATCACATCCACTTTTGCCATCATCACATCCACATATACCATCATCACCTTCAACTTTGCCATCATCACATTCACATTTCACATTGCTTTCACCTTTGCCATCATCTCGTCTAAGTTTGCCTTCATTACATTCACACTTGCAATCATCACATTTACATTTGCCATCATCACCTTCAACTTTGCTACCATCCCATTCACCTTTGACATCATTGCATTCATTGTTGTCATCATCGCATTCACCTTTGCCACCATCGCATTCACATTTGCAATCATCACATTCACTTTTCCCATCATTGCATTCACCCTTGTCATCACAACAACATTTGCCATCATCACTTTCATCTTTGCCTCGTGATCTATCACTTGTCTCATTTATGCCTCCAAAAATTTCCTCATCTCCCCACAACTCACATCCACCCCACCCATCACAAACTTCCATCCTGGATCGCATCACTCCAGTCACCACCTCTCCTTTATCCTTTCTCCCCAATATAGGATCAGTCACCACCTCCTCACCCAGCCTTGTCTCTGCATCTCTCCCATCACGTTTACCTTCCAATGAGACTGAATCCGTTATCACCATGGCAACCCGTATGTTGACATCAACATCCACATCTTTGATTAACCCCCCCAGTCTGGATACCAGTTTAGAGTCTACTGCTGTCATGAACTCTATAAATACTTCTGAAGCACTGTCCAGCATGACTTCTAGTCCACTTAGTACCTTCTCAAAGCTTGATGTTGTATCGCCATCTAGTGCTAACTTTTCTGATGCATCTACTGTGCTTGAAACTGTTTTGTTTACTCAGACCTCATTTGACTTTGTGACACCTTCTGACACTGCTTCTGATAGTGTAGAAGTGGATCTTACTACTGATCATTCCTCATTTATTCGGATGATTGATTCAACCGCCATGAATTATCCAACTTTAACACCTTCATTTGTAACACCTTCCTTTGACGGATCATCATTAGTGCCTCAAGAGCCTTCATTCTCTACCTTAACACCAACAAAATACCTTACTTCAGTGTATGATTCTTACACCTTGATATCAACACCTTATTCTGTAGATAGTTTAACCATCGTTAGTACACTAACACAATATTATGATAGTGTAACACCTGTGCCTTCTAACATTTACACTATGGAATCCATAGGATCCAACTTTTCCCATCCTGGGAGACTTACACCAGTACCAAGTACACCAACACAAACACCATACACAACAACATCAGAACATGAAACAATGTTACCTACACAAACATATACTTATTCAACACCTGTTTCTCAAGTGCTTATTCAAACACCAACACTTTCATTATCATCTTGGATGAATATATCCTCAAGCCTGCAACCATCTAGTGTTTCCTTAATACATAGCATGCCTGACACCCTGTTAACCCCATCTGTTAGTGATACCACATCGCTGCAAACGAATTTCCCATCATCATTTCTGGATAGTACTCCCTTGCTGATCAGCTTGATGACTGATTATGTGATTATGTCCTCTGGAGTTACAATAACTAGCATGCCAATTGATGTGTCTATTGAAACATCTTCATCTGTCATTATGCCGGATGTTTTACATTCTGACTCTGTGGATACTCTTTCATCAACAGATGGCATTTTAACATCCACCTCATTACCGTTGTCAACTGCAACCACATCACTGGTCCCTCTCCAGACATCTACTCCTGAATCATCAATGCTTTCTCCAATGACATCAAAAGAACTGTCAAACACTAGTACTGAAGGTTCACAAACTTTGCATAGTTTTTCAACATCGGAGAGGATGTCAGCAATTGTTCAAACACCTATTCTTTCATCATCAGTGCAATCTATGAGCAGCGTGCAAGCAAATGAAAGTATGCCTTCATTATCTTTATTCACTAATTTAAGTACACTTCAGGAAGACCTGTCATCAACCTATGCAATCATGCCCAGTGATGTAATCTCCCAAACCATGATGCAAACTATCATCACCTCTTTTGTAAATTCCTCCCAAAGCGAAATCATGCCATCTCCCTCGATTTACATACCAATGCAATCATCTGTTTTTAATTCAACAATGCAGTCATCATTAATGGATTCCTTGTTAAGCTCAGTAGCTACTCAAACTGGAATGTTGCCAATGCAGGCATCAACTGCAGTGGTTGGAAGTGACCATGTTTCCAGTACCCTTGATTCAAATTCAAACATGTCATCAGTTTCTATGTTGCCAATGCCTTCTGCCGGTCAGATGACTATGGTAACTTCTGTTGCAATGGAATCTTCTACGCCTCTTGTGAACAAAAGTGATTCTCTGTTCCCCACTTCATCATCTGGTTTTGATTCAGTATCATCCAGTATAGTTGCCATGGCAACTGAAATGCCATTATCATCCTCCTCTGGGATGATTCTCCCAACTCCAAATAGCACAATATCATCAGACTTTCCTGGGTTTAATTCAACACTACCCACCCCAAGTCTTCCATTCATGCCGTTGTCCAGTTCCTCCTTACCTCCCAACTCTACACTCCACTCAGGAGCACCCGCAACCCCTATATTCTCTTCTCTCTCACCGGTGACCTCTATTTTGTCCACTCCATCAATGTCTCTGGTTTCCTCAAGTATCTTGGAGACCCGTTCAAACTCCTCTTCACCTACAACTACAGTTTCTGTGGAAATCCTATCCACGCCCTTGGTTTCCTTGAGCACCCCTTCTGCTTCAGTGTCAGTGAGTTCAGTGTTTGTACCTACTTCACCAACCTCCCAAACAAATTTGTCCACCACCGATACAACTCCTGTGGTTGTTTCTACCACAAACCAATCTCTTTCAGCAGAGCCAACAACAGTTGTGATGAACACTTCATCAGTGACTCCTCCAACAAGTTCACCCAATGCTGATAATGTGACTGTCAGCCCTCAAACAACGGGTGCGGTGGTGTCTCCGGAGACTTCCTCAATGACTCCTGGGGTGTCCACTTTCTTGAACTACACTATGACCACCACTCCTGCAACCAATGTGACAACTTCATCACCTGGTACAACCTCAACACCAACAACACCAGTGACCACTCCCATGGACACTACTGAGGCCACAACCCCAGAAGCAACAGTTCCACCAACTACCTCTACCACAATCCCTCCCACAACTCATGTAGAAACAACAACACCAACAGTGGTCACCACAAACCAAGATGTTACCAATTCTTCAACTGAACCCAGAACCACGCAGACAAGGACACCAACTCCGTTTGATACATCCTTTGCTACCAAGCCCTATTGGCTAACAATGGGTAAGTAACTTTAAGTAAAATTCAATTTTGAGGGATAACTATTAGACACTTTATTCAAACCCAAAAGAGCGGACATTTAGTTTTCATTTCTTGAAGGTAGTGATCTGTTTTATAGAGTGATTGATTTCAAAGTTGAAATTTTCAAGTTATTGGTTGAAAAGAAAATTATTTTTAAAAAATTAGGATGGAGTTATCCATTTGTGTTCCAAAGATCAAAGGAGAAACTACAATGCTGCTGTTGAAATCTCCCTACATCATGTATAATGTCCTGTATCTTAGAAGTGATTCTACACTGTATTTTAGCAAATTTTGTGTCAGTGCTCATGAAAGCTTAAACTTCAACACAGCTTCATTATTCATGGAGAACCATGTATTAGAATAGTATAGGTATTATAAATCAGTCAATAAAAGTGGTATTTTACTGCTTATTGAACATGATTCAGAGTATATTTGATATTGCATTATTAAAAAAAAAATGTCTTATCTATACTCGTTATGAACTGACTGTATATTAAAAAGGGATGGCCTATCATTTCTTCCCTGCAATCATATTCAAATGTTAATTTCCTGAATTTAGATACCATCTATAAATAATGACTAATCGCCAGACATCATTGTCCCTCTCAAATTGGCAACAGTGATGATTGGCAATAGCAATCATTTTTAGAGATGTGACTCAGGTATTATAATAGCCACTTTAGAATTCCATAAGAAATTCCTAAGGTCAGTTGCCAGTAGGTGGGCAGAAGGGCAGGAAATTATTCTTCTAAACAATTGTGGCTCTGGCAGGGAAGGACGATAGGAGGGGGCAAGGCATGGGCAATCATGGGGATGAGAGAGAAGATTTATGAGCATCCTTGCAGAGTTCACATGTTTGTCCTAGTGTGTTTCATAAAGCTGTTCGTAAGATTAGAGCGACTTTAAGCTTAAACGACTGGTGAGCCTTTCTTTTGGTAGATGCTATACACCATTGGCGATGGTTTAGCGCGTAAGAAAGGTTCACCAGAAGTTCTTAAAGTCGCTCTTAACTTACGAACAGCTTTACGAAATGGCCTCCTTGTACTCCAATTACGATGATTCCAAGAACATGAACGACACATATTCAAAACTCTTATACCATGGTCACATTTGCTCTATGGCGACCGTATGACGAGTCGTACGGCCGTGGTAGAGCAATTGTGACCATGGTTTCATGTACATTATAGAGATTATATTTTTGTTACCCGCCATCTAAAATCAACAATAAATCACCAGAGAACATAACCAATATGGTAATTTGGTCTTCTACCAGTAGAATAATGACCAATCAGCTTATCTGAAAGAATAATTTCTCATCTTTATTTGAATTTTTAAAGTTAATTGAAATATGCGATTCAAGGTCTTTTTTTGGCTCTGCTTGTTTGCCAGAGATCGTAGCCAAAATTGTAATTTAGTCTTCAAACAGTGAAATAATGACCGATAGGCTTATCTGAAATAATATATTTTCTCATCTTTATTTGAATATTTGAAATTAAGTAGAATATGAGATTCAAGGTTGTTTTTTTGCACTACTTTCTTCAAGGCTGCTTGGAATTTTCTCCAAGATTACACGGTGTACAGTCTCTTGTTTTAGTGAATGCGGAACCTCAGTTTCGGGAGGAGGGGTGTTTTTTTCTCATCTCCAAAAACATTACAATTGATACATATTTAAAGTTCAACAGTTAAGGTAGAACAATGTATGCAATATAAAGTTTCATTTATGAATTATGAATTCGAAACAAAAATCAATTGTACTATTGCATCCCCCCAAAAAGCTATATTGATAATTGATAAACTTCACCCCCCCTCCCCTTATTTATGAATTAAGAATTTGAAACTAAAAATAATTGTACTATTATTATAACCCCCCCCCCCCCAAAAAAAAAAGCTATTTTGATTAACTTCAAATCCGCCCCTTATTCTTTGAAGTGTACTCTGAATTTATTCTACACTCAAGTGCGGGTAATTGTAGATCAGTTTTGACAATAAGATGTGCTTTTGAAGCTCAATGTAGATTTAAAAAAACTGTTTTGGCTACTTGTTGATTTTTGAGGTCACAAAGAAATGTATGGGCCCATGCACAAACATAATAGAGTCACTATTGTCCCCAGACATGAAATGCTTTGTAGGATCTGATGCTGGATCCCGCCACTTACACTGACGAGTGGATACCATGCGCGACCCAAAAAACACGTAAAAAGGATGTCTTTTTCACGATAGGGCACGTTACGTACGTAACGTGATAAGGGTGTCAAAAACACGAAAATTATGAAAAAGGGTATCTATTTCGCTAGGAAAATTACGTGTTTAGGGTAGAATTTGCGGGGATGATTAAACAAAATTAAAATGTTTTATAAAGGATGTCCTTTTTGCCCCAACACTTCGTGTTTAGAGTCCGAATTGGGCGAGGTGTAGAAGGTGGGGTCGTACTAAACCAAATAAGGTAAATCCGACGACCAAAGGACCCGTACAATAAAACATTCCTGTACTTGCTTAGGGGTTCATTTCAGGGAATATTTGCCAAGAGTATCGTTTTGTTTCCAATACTTGTTAAGGGTAGGGTTTCACACGCCAATACTTGTTAAGGGGTGCATTTTCAGAATATGGAAATTACGTGTTTAGGGTGCTTTTCGAGACCCCATGGTCGCGCATGGTATCCACTCATGAATGGAAGTTGCCCCCCGGGTGCTGGATGTACATACCTGCCATTTTCACCTTGTTTAAATGCAGCACAGTGGAAAGATTTCCAGTGTTTGATAGTACATAGTGTATTTCTTGATGTATTTATACACATCTCATAGGTCTTGCTATTGATGAAAACATAAACGTCAACGCTCCTTCGTACGTTGAAGAGATGGAGGGCAACCTTGCGGATATGTACGTGGAGGCTAATCGCCGTAGCAACCAGAGAATGGTGGAGGTGGAGCAGCTTCTGGATCAGCTGGATCCCGAGAGGAATCCTGCAGTGGACCCAGGTGGAGCCAGGAGAAGGAGAGCAGTGACTGTGGACACAATAACGGCACAGGTACGTAAAGCTTTCTGACGAGTTCATAGGGCTCCATTTTCCTTCACTCTTAAACCTATCTAGGCCGGGGTATTTGGGGAGTTCCTATGGCCGGGGGAGGGGCCTCCCAGGCCCCCCTCCCCTAAGATCTCGGCCGTCGACCGCGCGATCGCGCCGAAAATTGGCACGCGGGTTGTCTGAGACATAATCTACAAGATTGTATAGTAATTTATTTCATGCGAATAGCTATTAAGTGATTATGCTAATTTATGCGTAATTAGTATGCGAAATCATACTTTTTCCTCTAACTCCCTAAATAAAGCTCCAAATGTACTAATTTTCGGTATAGAAACTCTTTGTGGTGTCCTTAGCAAGAGTACATGATAAAAATTTGTGATATCAAATCATTTTCTTATGTATTATATTGTTTTTTGCAATTTCTTATGTATTTCTTTGTTTTTTTGACCTTTTGTTTTTCATTGTTTTTTCAATGAAATTTGTTGAGGACTCTTCTGTGATCATAAAAATCATAAAATGAATACATTTAGACTTGCAAAACTAAAAATAATCATACATTTATGAATTTTGGTTGAAAACACAATTTGCATTGACTTTGTACACAAAATCACGTTTTTGAGCAATTTTCGGTCTGACATGCACTTTATGTTGCGTAATTTCGGAACCACGTACCCGAGTGACGCAAAATTGGTCTCAAAAGTTGCGCAAGACTTGAAAGTAAAAACTCAGCGAGCGGCGCGGTCAAAAAATTTCGCATGGCGAAAATATCGCGCAATTTGTTGAGGGGGGGCCTCCGAGGCCCCCCCCCCCCGCCTAGATAGGGTTAAAGTGCTGTCATTTTCTTATTCCAACCTAATTACAGCACAGGTATAGCTTTCAGACGGGTTCATAGGGCTCCACCTTCCTTCACTCTTAAAGTGCTATCATTTTCTTATTCCAACCTAATCACAGCACAGAAACATAAAGCTTTCAGAAGGGTTCATAGGGCTCCACTTACTTTCACTCTTTAATAAAGTGCTGTCATTTTCTTATTCCAACCTAATTACAGCACAGAAACATAAAGCTTTCAGACGGGTTCATTGGGCTCCACTTACTTTCACTCTTTAATAAAGTGTTGTCATTTTCTTATTCCAACCTACATGTAATTACAGCACAGAAACGTAAAGCTTTCAGACGGGTTCATTGGGCTCCACTTACTTTCACTCTTTAATAAAGTGTTGTCATTTTCTTATTCCAACCTACATGTAATTACAGCACAGAAACGTAAAGCTTTCAGATGGGTTCATAGGGCTCCATTTTCCTTCACTCTTAAAATGCTGTCGTTTTCTTATCCCAACCAAATTTCAAAGTGGAGGAAATATGTTAACTAGATCCCATAAGATACCCCCCTCCCTTATAATAATGATAATAAATAATAATAATAATGAAATAAAAACTAAAGGAATAAATAAGCAAAATAATAAGAATAAACAAATGAATAATACTATTGATAATACATTAATACAAAAAAAATAAAATAAGAAATAAATAAAAAATTGTATTTTTTATTTAGTTTTTCATCAGACACAATTCAAACAGGTGTATACATATATTTTTAGTTATCACGAATGATAGCCAACTTCAATATTAGCAAGCTGATTGCATACAAAGTAAAGAGCCTGTGAAGTACATCATCGTTATTCATTGATCAAAATTTTCATCAAACTTATCTTTTCATCAAATCTATCTCAATTTTTTTATAATGTATTTAAAACAACCTTGGAGGAAGATGGGCTTTTCCTTTGATTTTTTTTTCAAAGAGTACATCTTATTTAAAGGGCAGCAATTTTTCTTCAGTTTTAAGATTGATATGAAAAAGGCTTATCAAATACTCCCATTGTCCTTCCTTGATTATATATCTGACATCTTGGCCCCGTCTTACAAAGAGTTGATATTGATCCGATCAATCGCAACTATGGACGGCCAGCAACGTCAACATATAAAATGCATGTTTGTTCCGAAAAAAATCTAGATACGAATGTATATCCATAAATTCATTGATTTCTTGACAATTTGGTGTGTTCTCCTTTATTTGCAAAGGACATTTTACTAATTTCCTGTAGAAGAAAATATGATACTGATGGATTTCCATAGAGTTACGATTGATTGGATCGATTGTAACTCTTCGCAAGACGGGGCCCAGGCCTTGGCCAATTTTAAATCAGATATGACCAGAAAATATTGTTTTAAACCTTAATGCATTAATCTCATTTTTTTTCTTCCTGGGAAAGATGGACTTTTTAGTCTGGTAGGGAGATAGGGTTCCCATGCACCCGAATGATATATTTTTTAAACCTACATTTTTGGAATCTGGAAGATGTATAGTGAATGAATTTTGATGTTCCCAAAACGAAATATTGTCCCATGGGGTTCAAATCCAAGATGGCGTCCAAAATGGCCGCCATATTCATGGGATTTGGATTTTCGTACATAGATTCCGACACAAACATCCATTTGCCACAAAATTAGTGTCATATGAAAGACAAATAAATTTTCTACAAGTTGATACTATTCATGGGTGATGAAAAGGTAATTTGGCTGAGATTTTAATAAGAAAAGTGCAATTTTGAGATTTTTTTCAAAAAAATCGAAAATTTGTGAAATATATAATTTACCATAAATCTAAAGAAAATAGCGGAATCGCCTCGAAATTTTCTAGAAAACTTTCCTAATATACAACTATTAAGTGGACGAAATTCCAAATTGATATCATTTTTAGTCACAAACTTGTAATGTCTCAAACTTGAAAATTCAATTTTCAGAAATTTTGCTTTTTACTGCATATCGGAGACTTGGATATACTAATGTATATTGTCACATTTTCAACCCAGCAAATTGAAATAGGATTAATAAAATGTGAAATTATCTATTATTTCGTTAGTATAATTTACTACAATCCCTTTATTATTTGAGTTAAAGTCCCTCGGTTGATTTAGTTTTTGTCTCACCTGCGAAGCAAAGTGAGACTATAGGCGCCGCTTTTCCGACGGCGGAGGCGGCGGCGGCGTCAACATCAAATCTTAACCTGAGGTTAAGTTTTTGAAATGACATCATAACTTAGAAAGTATATGGACCTAGTTAATAAAACTTAGCCATAAGGTTAATCAAGTATTACTGAACATCCTATTAGAGTTTCATGTCACATGACCAAGGTCAAACGTCATTTAGGGTCAATGAACTTAGACCATGTTGGAGGAATCAACATCGAAATCTTAACCTGAGGTTAAGTTTTTGAAATGTCATCATAACTTAGAAAATATATGGACCTAGTTCATGAAACTTGGACATAAGGTTAATCAAGTATCACTGAACATCCTGCATGAGTTTCACGTCACATGACCAAGGTCAAAGGTCATTTAGGGTCAATGAACTTTGGCCGAATTGGGGATATCTGTTGAATTCCCATCATAACTTTGAAAGTTTATGGATCTGATTCATGAAACTTGGACATAATAGTAATCAAGCATCACTGAACATTTTGTGCAAGTTTCAGGTCACATGATCAAGGTCAAAGGTCATTTAGGGTCAATGAACTTTGGCCGAATTGGGGATATCTGTTGAATTCCCATCATAACTTTGAAAGTTTATGGATCTGATTCATGAAACTTGGACATAATAGTAATCAAGCATCACTGAACATTTGTGCAAGTTTCAGGTCTCATGATTAAGGTCAAAGGTCATTTAGGGTCAATGAACTTTGGCCGAATCGGGGGTATCTGTTGAATTACCATCATAACTTTGAAAGTTTATTGGTCTAGTTAATTAAACTTGGACATTAGAGTAATCAAGTATCACTGAACATCCTGTGCGTGTTTCAGGTCACATGTCCAAGGTCAAAGGTCAATGAACTTTAGCCGAATTGGGTGTATCTGTTGAATTACCATCATAACTTTGAAAGTTTATGGATCTGATTCATGGAACTTGTACATAAGAGTAATCAAGTATCACTGAACATCCTGTTCGAGTTTCAGGTCACATGATCAAGGTCAAAGGTCATGTAAGGTCAATGAACTTTGGCCATGTTGGGTTTTTTTTTGTTGAATAACCATCATATCTCTGTAAGTTTATTGGTCTAGTTCATAAAAAGAGGACATAAGAGTAACCATGTATCACTGAACATCTTGTGCGAGTTAGAGTAGTATGCAAGGTCAGCACTGCTGCTATATTGAACCGCGTGATGCAGGTGAGACGGCCAGAGGCATTCCACTTGTTGAAAGAATTAAGACTTTCTGCCAAAATGTGTACGTTTTTGGTAAAAAAAATTACACATGCACTGTTATTGATCAGATTTATTATGAATATAATAATAAATGCACAATCTCAACATTCGATATGAAAGAGGATGTATGAAAGAGGATGTATCAACGAGAATATTGGCAGGCTTCATGCCACCATAAGTATCTTCATTTGCTTCAGAAAGAAGGAAAGTATGCTGAATGTTTCAAGCGATTTTGTGCTAAAGTGAGGCCAAAAAGCAACCTCAGCGTGTCAGTCACACCCATGAAAACAATAGCAAAGTGATGAATGGTATCATTTAAATGATACAATAGCTTGGATCAGCCTCTCGCATCGATTGTGTTGATATGACTAACACACTGTTATGTACAGTGTGTAATGTGCATGGCAATAGAAATGTATCTGATTCAAAAGGATGTAAAGGCAAAAAAGTTGTTTCTGTTGCATCATAAAGACATTTATTTAATGAAGTCTCTTGGAAAGAGTTATAAGATACACTACTGCAGGTAATAGAGATGAAGTTCTGACACATCAATACACAACTGAAAGGAACTTGTCAAAGCTACCCCCCCCCCCCCACCTCATCTGTATGTTGAATCTATGGCCTGTATTCCAAAATCAGGTTTATTTTCCAACACGCTCTAACTCTTTTCTAAATTTATAAAGAGCCAAAATTTGAAAATTCTGTTTATTGTATATCTCTTATGTTTACAACTCTGTTCCTTTTGCTTTCATAATGAAGGAAAAACCCTCAATTATCATTCTCAGACAACTAATGAACTATTTGGGGTCAATATTAATTGAATCGGCTCTCCACAGTGAAAGTCATTTGGGGTAATTCTGTCGTCAATCACAAAGTGGTCATAGTCGAAAACCATAACATAGTTTAGGTGACCGAAGATCTGACAAGGTATCTGATGATCGTTTAACGAAACAAATGAACTCACGATCAAAATCAAAAGGTCGAAAGAACTAACCAATCAGCAAAATGGACACAGCACTCAATACTATCACAGATCATGATCATTATCAGTCAAAAGGCAGTCCATCCAACTTTACATAATTTGACACACCAATGGGCCACACACAGTTGTAAACTCAGAAGGTACAGTAGCATTTGCTAACATTGACAAATGTCCACATAGTCGGTCAACATAAGCTCTACCTAAGACTTGACTCAAGTGCAAATACTAACACAATCATAGTGCGTACGCCAAGGAAATATAAAGTTGAATGTGGGAATCATTAGTGAAATAAACACCAGTAAAACTTAAAGCTTATGGTGAGATTCCAATTAAATGTAAAGGTACACTTGACATAAAATGCTACAGTCCAAAATGGTCAACACAGACATTCTATGTACCAGATGTCAAGGTTTCAGCTATCCTTGGGTTGTTAGGTTGCACTGATCTTGGAATTATCACAATTCACTCAATGTACAATTATGACACATCTACACCTAACTCTAAACCTAAACAAACACCTATCAAAAGTGATAAGAATCTCGAACAACCATTTCCAGAGCACTTCGATGATATTGGTAGTTTCAAAGGAAAAGCGATGCTACGTGTCAAGGACATCACTAAACTTATCATAGATGCACCACGCAAGTGCAGCACACAAGATCAAGATCAACGTGGAGGAACACGACAAGAATCTGTACTTGTTCATGGAGACAGCAAAGCAAGAAGGCTTAGTGTTCAACAGCTCCAAGTGCACAATCAAGAAAGAAGCTATCAACTTCTTTGGCTCAAAGTGCACTAAATCAGATATCTACCCAGACCCTCGCAAGGTAGAAGCCAACAGTACTATTACCCAAGGACATAGAGGATGTTCAGAAATGCTTAATGTTGTTCAAATACCTAGCAGCATATATTCCTAAACTTGTGGGAAAAGTCAGCACCACTTCGATAACTTCTTGACAAGGAAGTATCCTTCATCTGGGACGATGATCATGAACATTCCTTGTACAGCCTAAAATGTTCAGTATCAGCAGGTGCATGCCTACAGTTCTATGACCCAGAGAGAGAGTGAGAGAACTGTGGAGATAGATGCATCAATGAAAGATTTAGGAGCATGCCTGCCTCGGGAAGGTAACCTGCTGCGTTTGCATCCAAAGTCTTTCCACTGCACAGTCCAGCTACTCAAACATAGAGGGAAATCTTAGTCCTAATGTTTGGTATCAAACGCTTTTATAATACCTGTTCGGGAAGGAATTCACAGTCATAATCAATGACAGACCACTGGAAATTATATGGAAAAAAACATTACAAGTGCACCGCCACATCTACAGGGATCGCTTATCAAAGTCCAAGAAAACCGGTGTCAAGTCAATTACCGACCTGGAAACGACATGATTCTTTCCGATCCGTTGAGTCGACTTCCTAATCCCAATGTGATGTACCGTTAGGTGTCAGAGTTAAATCCATCTGCTCTGAGGAAAAAGATTCGCGTATGCGATCGACTTTTTACTCTTCGGACAACTCAAGAGGACAGAACTTGATCAGAGAGAAACGGCCAATGATCCAAGTCCCAGATCATTATGGCGGATAGTTACTCAGAGTTGGCCTGAAACAGTCGAAGAGTTATCGAAATCCCTTAGGCAGTATTGGTCGTACAGAGATAACATCGGATTATCACATGGAGTACTCTTCACGGGAAGTAAAGTCATCTTACCGAAGTCACTGTGGAATTATATCCTTGGACAGCTTCACCTAGGACACATGGGAATCGAAAGCAACAGACGAATTGCTCGTGAGACAGTGTTCTTGTCAAACATCAACAAGGACATTGACCAGTTGATAAAGCAGTGTGACACATGCCAAAAACATCAAGCAAGGCAGCAGAAGAAAAAAAAGTTGAATATCAAGCACACTACTTCTTCTCCACACTATCCAAGATCAAACGGATTAGCTCAGAGGATGGTTCGTACAGTCACGAATCTGTTGATAAATTGTTCTCAGACTGGCCAAGACAGTCAACTAGCAATGATGAACCTGTGAGCAACACCAGTCGAAAGTAACTTGAGATCACCAGCAGAAATGTTATTTGGTAGACCATCAGAACCACATTATCATGTCACTATTTCTCGAGAGATTCTACTACCACTGATTTTCTCATGAATAGTCAAGACAAGGTGAAGGAAATGAATTATCGACATGCAAGTTCTGATCTACAACCTCTGTATGTAGGACAGCCAGTGAGAGTTATACATCCAATGTAACACACTTGGATACTAGCTAAAGCATCCAAGGTCTGTGTGGAACCCAGGTCTTAGTATCAAAGTATCAAAGCCAAAACGGAGGAATCTTGCGAAGGAACAGATCACACGTGAGTGAAATTCCATCCACCATCCCCACTCCAAAGCAGGGCTCGAAATTAGCGGTTGCCCGGGTGACGTTGGCAACCAAAACTGCCGTCATGGTTGCCCGGATGGCAACCAAGAAAATTCTGTGGGTTTTTCTCAAAGAGAATAAAATACTCCAGAATTTTGCAGCAAGCAAAATTGCTTTTCCAGTCCAAGTTTACAACTTTTGGATCAGGAATATATCTTTCAAGATTACATTGGCACAAAGTTTTAGCTCAAAAAGATCGCCCAAATCTAGCACATGAGCCTGCAGTGATTGGCTGCCTGTCTGTCTAGTCCTCCCTAAGAACCATAATGCTTACATTTTGACATGATATAAGTTAATTGTTGCAAATTGTAAAATGCAATTTACAGGAGGCCCTTTCCGTGGTACTGATTCGTCACATTTTCTACTTTTGAAAATATTAAATAGATTAATAACACAACCATACACATCTCAATGTACCAAAAGAACCCTCCCCTTCTTTACATTGGTCAACAGAAAGAGGTTTTGTCATTTTTGTCACTTAAATATATCAGAATTGTTTATTCTAAATCGTAAAGAATAAAGATAACCCACTCAATTAATTTCTCATACTCAGAATACCCTCAAAACGTTTGTAATTTGTTTTCCTATGGTGTCGCATTGAAAAGTTATGTTAAAGAACAAGTCCACCCCAACAAAAACTTGATTTGAATAAAAGGAGAAAAAAAAATCAACAAGCATAACACTGAAAGTTTCATCAAAATCGGATGTAATATAAGAAAGTTATGGCATTTTAAAGTTTCGCTTCATTTCACAAAACAGTTATATGCACATCTTGGTCGTTATGCAAATGAGGAACTGATGACATCACTCACTCACTATTTCTTGTGTATTTTATTATATGAAATATTTCTATTTTCTCGTCATTGTCATGTGAAATTAAGTTTCATTCCTCCCTGAAAACATGGAATTCCATTATTTTAACATTTTGTGCTTCAGGCAAGGAGGTCCTAATCGTCAAATTTGTAAAAAATGAAATATTGTATAATTCAAACAATAAAAAACGAAATAAATAGTGAGTGACATCATCGACTCTCTCATTTGGATGTAAGTGGTTCGTTCATATAACCATTTTGTTAAAAATAAGCAAAACTTTGAAATGTCATAACTTCGATAAAACTGATTTAGGAATACATGCCATAGATTAAAAATACAGATAAAGTGGGGGTATAGCTTCGACATATTCCTTTGAGTTGTTTATTGATGTGTCAGAACTTCATCTCTATTACCTGCAGTGCAAGTGTATCTTATAACTGTTTCCAAGAGACTTCATTAAATAAATTTCTTTATAATGTTACAAAAACACCTTTTTTGTCTTTGCATCCTTCTTAATCAGATACATTTCTATTACCATGCACATTACATACTGTACATTACGGTGTGTTAGTCATACCAACACAATCGATGCGAGAGGCTGAGCCTAGCTATTGTATTATTTGAATGACATACCATTCGTCACTTTGTAATCGTTTTCATGAGTGTGACTGCCACACTGAGGTTGCTTTTGGCCTCACTTTAGCACAAAATCGCTTAATACATTCAACATATTTTCCTTCTATCTGAAGCAAATGAAGATACTTATGGTGGCATGAAGCCTGCCAATATTCTCGTTGATACATCCTCTTTAATATCGAATGTTGAGATTTTATTTATTACTGATATTCATAATAAATCTGATCAATAACAATGCATGTGTATCTTTTTTACCAAAAACATACAAATTTTGGCAAAAAGTCTTAATTCTTTCAAAAACTATATCAACCGACTTTAAATCGAAGAATAAAGGGATTGTAGTAAATTCTACTAACAAAAATAATAGATAATTTCGCATTTTATTAAGGCCTATTTCCATTTTCTGGGTTGAAAATGCGACAATATACATTAGTATATCCAAGTCTCCGATATGCAGTAAAAAAAGCTAAATTTCTGAAAATTGAATTTTCAAGTTTGAGACATTATAAGTTTGTGACTAAAAATGATATCAATTTGGAATTTCGTCCACTTAATAGTTGTATATTAGGAAAGTTTTCTAGAAAATTTCGAGGCGATTCCGCTATTTTCTTTAGATTTATGGTAAATTATATATTTCACAAATTTTCAATTTTTTTGAAAAAAATCTCAAAATTGCACTTTTCTTATTAAAATCTCAGCCAAATTACCTTTTCATCACCCATGAATAGTATCAACTTGTAGAAAATTTATTTGTCTTTCATATGACACTAATTTTGTGGCAAATGGATGTTTGTGTCGGAATCTATGTACGAAAATCCAAATCCCATGAATATGGCGGCCATTTTGGACGCCATCTTGAATTTGAACCCCATGGGACAATATTTCGTTTTGGGAACATCAAAATTCATTCACTAGACATCTTACGGATTCCAAAAATGTAGGTTAAAAAAATATATCATTCGGGTGCATGGGAACCCTATCTCTCTCCCCTACTATTTGCTGTAATTTTTTTTCAAAGATGTTAACATGTTATTGAGGGCAGCAATTTCTCATCAGTTTTAAGAATTAATATGAAAAGGCATCTCAAATACTCCCATTGTCCTTCAGTATTCCTTGATTATATCTGAGATCTGGCCTTGGCCAATTTTATATCAGATATGACAAGAAAATATTGTCTCCACAAACCTGCAGGATTTGATCTGCTTTTAATGGCATCTTGCCAGTTATAAAAAAACAATGGCAGGTAATATGATTACAGCTTTAATGCATATCACTCACATCTCTCTATCGACGACTTTGAAGACTTGAGAAGTACATGTATGGCCCTACATGTGCATACACGTATACACAGTTAGCATCATTGTGAATAAATACCTTCCTGCAAAGCAATTATGATGCACTCATTATCTTAAGGTCACTGCACACCTTACAATGTGACTGGTCGGCGGCTGGCTTGCGGCTGAGTGAGGGGAGATGAATCGCATGGCAGTCGTAAAGACACCGCACACCTTGCGATCCGATCTGCGACTCACGCATGCGCTTTTTGCTTTTTGGCATAGCATCCTAGAAATTGAACTTACTACTGCATGTGCACGTTGTTTATCATAATACGCATTGGCAACTCTGCTGTCTGATTGGCTGGAGGTTGGACTGAGCTTGCGATCCAGTCATAAGGATTCGACGTGTCAAATCCTTCCGATTTTCCTTGCGACTTGTCTCTGACCGGTCTGACCGGTCTTCTCACCCAGATGCAAGCCAGTGGCGACCGGTCAGGTCATAAGGTGTGCGTTGGCCTTTAGAGATATTTAACCATAAAATATATAGAATAAACAAATTGTCTTTAATCATTTTTTTGAAAACCATGGTAAGATATGCGTGTGTTTCAATGCCCTCCCCCTCCCCCCTCTACAAGAGCAGTGTGCATGTAATCATTGGGTCATAGAGCTGCTAGCTCCATGATTGGGGTATGGGGATCCAATGATACAATTTTTTCCATTCCAAGGGGTTGGTAAAGATGGCTGACTCCACTTACAACATTTTATTATTACTTTGTTGCACAGTAGAGTTTCTTTACTCAATATTTTGAGATGACTTTTCTTTCTTTTTTTCAGAGGGAGGTATGTTTTGGCTTTTCAATAGCAGCTGTGGATTAGTAACCAGAATTATGGTCGAAATAATTTGTTCTGGTCATCATTCAATTGTTGTTTGTAAAGGACATTATTAAAAACAGGTGGTGTTAATAACTTGCTGTAGCTTCCCTTGTTATGAGTCATAATCCTAAAAAAATATTCCCAAGAATGGACCAATCGTACGATGATTAACAGCATCATTAGGTTCTCCATCGCCACGGTAACTAGCTAAGCCTATAATGCTTTGTACTTGAAGCATGGCATTAAAGGCTATGTTGTAGGATTTGAGAGGGATGACGACGATTGTCTTTGCCAATTTTGGATCCATTTGTGCCTCATAATACATGCACCTTGAATGTTTGTCTCTCTCTCCTTCTATGTCCCTCTCCTCTCTCTCTCTCTATTTCTTTTTATACCCCCTCTCTCAGTCCGTTTCTATATTTCTTCTCTCTCTCTGTCTCTCTCTCTCTATGTATATTATGTATCTGTCTGCCCATCTCTTTCCACTGTTTCTTCATCACTTCCTTCACTCTGTCATTGTTCTGCTGTGCTTCATTTGTTCCTTCTTTATTTGATGTTATCTGTCTGTCTGTCTATCTATCTATCTATCTTTCTGTCTCTCTGTCTGTCTATCCAGTGCATTGTATGTTGCATTTGTGTATGTTATTCAATGTGAAGCACACTTTGTAAATTACATATTACTTTAGATATGTTGAACACAAAGATATGACAATGATTATTATGGATTTATTATTTTTTATTGAGATTTTTCTGCAGTGAGAGATATTCTCCAGTATTCTTCAGTTGCCTATATTCATCACAAATAGATAAATCTGACTCAGTTATGATGTCCATTTTCCATGACACCCTCGTACAGATAATAGACATGACCCGACTCACCAATCCCACCAAAAATGTCGATTTGACATTCTACATAGTGGAGGAAGGTACCAAACTTCTGTCGGGGGAGGCCAAGGCGGTGCTGGATGAGCTCACCCTCCAAGAGATGACCCTGTATATGGCTGTACCAGTCAACAGTCCACCTATTGGTAATACATGCTGGGGATATACTGTACAGAGCCAGAGTCTGACAGAGAGAATGTGTATGAGAGAGAGAGAAAGATCAAGAGAGATATCCTGAGGGAGTCGAAGAGATTTAAAATGGAAAGAGCATGGTTGAAAGCAAGAGAATGGACAGGAGAGCGAGGATAGGGAAATTGGAGAGAGGAACATAAAGCGAGATAGGGGGGGGGCATGGGGAAGGGTAAAATGGAGCGAAAGGGCATGATTTAAAGGCAGATATAGAGAGAGAGAAATAGAATTTTAAAAAGAGGGAAGAATAAGGAGGAAGGGAGAGAGGGAAAAAGAGCAACATAGAATGATGACCCAGTAGATTATACCCAGGTAACAAAACTGTAACAAAAACTGCTGTTGAAAAGAAATCCAAAGACCTTTTTCTTGTGTGGTGTACAGGAAATGCAGATTGAAATAAAACTCATGATATTGTTAAATCCTTTTTTTTCTCATGTTGCAATCACAGAGGTCGTACCATCAACCACAGTCATGCCATCGGCCGAGCCTCCAGCCCGCCTGTGGATCATCGCGGCCGTTCTCGTTCCATTGGCTCTACTGTTCTTCTGTTGCCTTTGCTGCTGTTGCTGCTGCTGCGGGCGCAAACCCAGGAAGGAAGACGGTCCTATGGATCCTGATACATTCAAGATGCTCCAGTTCAAAGCAAAAGTAAGTAAGGGTTTACAGACTTAAAGATTATTGAATGTAGAGGCAGAAAACGCTGTTTTTGTGACAAAGTTTAAAACTAAGGTTAATGTTGACTCTGCATCACCAGAGTTCGAGAACTGGGGCCCGTAACACAAAGTTTAGCGATTAATCGCGAAATTAAAAGATCAATTCTGATTGGTTCCCGGTCAGTCTACTGAGCAAATGCGCATGCAACAACGACCTTGATTGGTCATTTCATTAGCAATTATACCTTTGTGTTATTGGGCCCTGGTAACTGAATTTTGTGAGGTCATGAAATCTATTAAAGGTCAAGTCCACCTCAGAAAATGTTGATTTGAATCAATAGGGAAAAATTGGACAAGCACAATGCTGAAAATTTCATCAAAATTCAACAAAATATTTATATGAACGATCCAGTTACATCCAAATGAGAGAGTCGATGATGTCACTCACTATTTCTTTTGTTTTTTACTGTTTGAATAATACAATATTTCAATTTTTACGAATTTGACGATTAGGACCCCCTTGCCTTAAGCACAAAGTGTTAAGATAATGGAATTCAATGTGTTCAGGGAAGAATGAAACTTCATTTCACATGACAATGACGAGAAAATAACAATATTTCATATTTCATATAATGAAATACAAAAGAAATAGCAAGTGAGTGATGTCATCAACTCTCTCATTTGGATGTAACTGGCTCGTTCATATAACTACTTTGTTGAAAATAAGCAAAATTTTAAAATGCCATAACTTTCTTATTACATCTGATTTTCATGAAATTTTCAGTGTTATGCTTGTTGAATTTTTCTTTTATTCAAATCAAGTTTTTGTTGGGGTGGACTTGTCCTTTAAAGGTATGCTCCAGGCTGAAAAAGATGAAAAATCAGACAAACATAGCATTGAAAATTTGATCAAAATCGGACATAGAAAAACCAAGTTATGGCATTTTACAGATACAGTCCGACCTCTCTTATCCGGCCTCCCCTTATCCGGATCTCTCTATTATCCGGACGCACACTTGCCGAGATTTTTTTTTTTTTAATCTAGTACAGGTACGTGAGGAAATGAGATTTCAATCTAAACTCAATCCTATACATAAACCCACTCTGATTACATATATTTCCCAACATAGTCACCCTACACCAAACATATTTTTCATGAAAATATCTCACCCAAATCACCAAAAGAACTTTAGGAATGATAATTTCCAGTAAATCAGGGTGCAGCGCAAACATTTCATTACGTTTCTCTTTTTGATTCGCGGGAAAAACAACACATGTCTTGCTAGCTAACTTTAGGCCTCAATACGGACAGCGCCATCTATCATGTTTGAGCCTACAGTCAGTGGAACAATGGCTGACATTGCGAAGCTGCGATACCCACCGCGATGATCTCATTTTAAAACTTGGTTTCATCGAGTCATTCACTTTCTTTCGAAGTATGCTCGATGTATACCTCAGTCATTTTAGCAGGTAAATTATCCAAGAGTTTTGGCCATCGATCGATTTCATTTCAATAAAAAACACATAATTTGCACTGACTCTGCAGTGAATATTGTCTTTACCGTACGCCCACTACAATAGTGCAGTGTAGCTACCGCCGGTGGCCTGGGGAGGCAGCCGGCAGCGCAGCTGCGTGTATTTAATATTGGGTCTCCCAGATCCGGATAAATCCCTTATCCGGATTGGTGCTGGTCCCAACGTGTCCGGATAAGAGAGGTCGGACTGTATGTATAATTCCAATGAAACAGTTCTTGGCATGTCTTCATGAATATTTAGTGAGTACACTGATGCTGTCATATCACCACTTGTTTTTTTTTTTGTTATTTTATATATGAAATTAGATTTATTCAAATTTTTTTACCAGGAGCTGAAAAATTTGATTGAAAACTGATATAGTGCAGCATTTATTAGTTATTCATTGCTGCAACTTGTTTTATTATGAAGGAGACACATTATTCATAAATGTATAAAAAGAATGAAACCATCATGATTTCATGTAATAACATAAGAAAAAAGAAAGTGGGGATGTGACATCATCAGCCCACCTAATGAATATTCATGATGACCTGCATATAACTATTTTCACAAAATATTGCTAAACTTAAAAATTCATTAACTTTGTTATTTGTTTTCCAAGTTTGATGAAATTTTCAGCATTTTGCTCTGTGAACATTACTCTGAATAGATATGAGTATTTGCAGCCCTGAGTATCACTTTGAAGCTGAATAAAATCAAACTGAAACATGATTAACACAATATTTTTTATTTCCCCGAGATCTGAATCTGTTGGGAAACATTTAGATTGTGCCCTCTTCAGTACACATACATGCAGCAATATTTAGTTTTCATCCTACCTAGTTATGAATCTGTTGATTTTAATTTACTGAATTGCGCCCCCTTCAGTTTCTACAAAGACAGTAATAAAGTTTTCATTTCCCAAGTTATGAATCTGTTGAGAAATAGTTGGATTGTGCCCTCCTCAGTACACATGTAGGCAGCAATATTCTGTTTTAATCCTACCTACATGTAGTTATGAATCTAATGAATTTAATTTATTGAATTGCACCCTCTTCAGTTCCTACAAAGACAGTAATATAGTTTTCATTTCCCAAGTTATGAATCTGTTGAGAAATAGTTGGATTGTGCCCTCCTCAGTACACATGTAGGCAGCAATATTCTGTTTTAATCCTACCTACATGTAGTTATGAATCTAATGAATTTAATTTATTGAATTGCACCCTCTTCAGTTCCTACAAAGACAGTAATATAGTTTTCATTTCCCAAGTTATGAATCTGTCGAGAAATAGTTGGATTGTGCCCTCCTCAGTACACATGTAGGCAGCAATATTTGTTTTAATCCTACCTACATGTAGTTATGAATCTAATGAATGTAATTTATTGAATTGCACCCTCTTCCGTTCCTACAAAGACAGTAATATAGTTTTCATTTCCCAAGTTATGAATCTGTTGAGAAATAGTTGGATCTTGACCTCCTCGGTATGCAGGCAGCAATGATTAGTTTTAATCCCACCTGGTTCTGTCGAATTTAATTTGTTGAATTGCGCCCTCTTCAGTACCCATACAGACAGTACCCTGGCAGCCCTCAGGACCAGCATCTCCAACCAGTCCCGCGAGGGTTTGATGTTGTCAAACAAGATTACGCCAACAATGCGTTTGGTATGGAGGCAGGCACGGTGGAGGGGAAGCAGCAAATTGAAGAAGAAGCTGAGATGATGATACAGAGAGAGCTACCAAGAAGGTGGGATAAGAATTAAGTTTAGAACTACTGCCTGTTTGATGTTATAACATTTAATAATAATAATAATCCGCTTTTATATAGCGCTTAATAAATCGGAACGACGTGTCTGAGCACTTTATAGATGTATTATCACCCCGGTCATCAGATTCAATTAGTCATTCCTGCACACTATGTGTGCACATCCTTTACTCCCTGGGGAGTATTCCAGTCAGTCGCCAGTGAGGCGCACACAGTACTGGGCAAGCTACATTGACTTTCACATCTAACCGGGTACCCATTTAGCACCTGGGTTGAGAGTGGATTAACGCCTTGCCAAAGTGTGGATTAACGCCTTGCCAAAGGACGCCAGACTGCAGTGGGATATTAAATCATTGAAGCTATTGGCATAAGCTGCTGAAATCCTGTGACTTGGTTGGTTGACAGCAATTGTGGCATAGAATTTCTGTTATCTCCTTTTCATAAAGCCTACTATTATTTTCAAGTTACCAGCTACTGTTAAAAGCTGCTGAAATTGTGCCATTTGATCTGTTGAGAACAGCTGAGCAATATTAGCACTGTTTTATGAAACAAGTCCCAGTGCTTGTTGATACCATTTCGTAAAACTTGGTATCACTCACAGGTTAGACTTACAGATACATGTATAAGCTACCAAAATTATAATTTTGATTCAGGGGGAATTTGGTGTAGATTTCTGACATTTCTGAAAGAACCTTTCATGGGGAGGGGCCCAGTTCATCTTGACACCATACCAGAAAACTTGCTATTTCCATCCCAATTTATGATTTTATTTCCGAAACCTTTGACATCCTGTCTTTCCATTGGTCAAGAGCAAATTTGGGCAGAGATTCCTGCTTTTATTATCAACACCCTTTGGACCCAACTGGACCCAGTGTGTACTGACAATGTTCATTAATCTTCACTCTTGATAAGCTAATATTATAACGCTTCAAATTTTGATCCAAATTTGGCATTTATTTTCAAGCATTGTCATTGCAAATAAAGTCTGAAGACTGTTGAATACAGATTTGGGTAAGATTTTTTTTTTAGCATTTGCTTTGATGAACAATTTTCTAAGATGTGTTCTTGTTCATCCTGCCATTTTTTTTTGTTCATTTAATTTTCTGTCAATATTAGGTTACAAGTAAATATTATTATCTGACATTGGTAACACAAATGTACATAAAATGAAGTAGAGGTTTTTTTCAGGTGTTCCTGCATTTATTGATAATTCAATGTATGAAACACAGTAATCATAATGCATATAAAGAAATACAAAAATAAATGGCAGAATTACATATTGTGATGATTACATAAAGTTCCATGACCTTATGAAAGTAAAAGGATCAGTATTTTAACTATGGATAATTCTTTCTTTCCATGTCTTGTAGAACGGTTGAGGGACATGTATCACCTGTCCTTCACTCCAGAAACCAGTACCCCATCGGACAGTCACCGACCCCCAGTGGGACTTCTAGCTCTTCCCTAGTACCACCTCTACCTGTTAAGGTAAGTTATAGGAGCCTACTCTGTCTCTCACACCAGAAACTAGTATCACATAGAACAGTCACCTACCCCCAGTGGGACTTCTAGTTCTTCCCTAGTACCACCTCTACCTGTAAAGGTAAGTTACAAGAGCCTATTCACCAGAAACTAGTATCCCATCGGACAATCACCAACCCCCAGTGTGTCATCTAGTTCTTTCCCAGGACCACCTCTACCTTATAAGATAAGTTATAAGAGCCTATTTCACCAGAAACCTGTATCCCATCGGATAATCAACGACCCCAAGGGGGTCTTCTAGTTCTTCCCTACATGTATTACCACCTCTACCTGTAAAGGTAAGTTATAAGTTATCCTGTCTCTCACACCAGAAACAAGTATCCCGTAGGACAGTCAGTGACCCCATGTGGGACTTCTAGTTCTTCCCCAGGACTACCTTCAAGTTCAAGTTCATTTATTTCATTCACCATAAAAACATGAATACATACAAAGGAGAAATATTATAAACAAAGGTAATAAGGACAAAAGAAAATACAATTACATAACAAAAGGTTTTATGGGAATTGAGGACGACAAAAAGAGCTCAAAGCCTTATAAACGCCGACCTCTTATACAAAGTTTTGAGATGTGCACACTGTCTGAAAAAAAAGGTGGAAAATTCCCATGACTGAATGCTTTGGGGCCTCTACCTCTACCGGTCCTATGTGTTTCTTTTTTCCCTTTTTTATATTGGGGTGATGATACTTATTCTATCCTTCATGTACCCCAGACGTATAAACAAGCTAAGTCATTGGTGTTGTGGTGATTAATTAAACTATGTCGTCCTGAAGAAGAAATCTTTCTTTTGATGGAATGAGAGCTACATGTATAAAACTGCTTTTAACCTGACACTCCTAACATTAAGTCACCCAAAGGGAATTTTGAGATTTTTATGGAACTTGATAAAGCACGTCCTAGAATGATATATATTAAACTTGGTCAGAATGAATCAACAATTACCCACTCAATTACATTACTGTAAAAGTGGAAATATTCGCGGTGTGGAAATTTTCGCGCATTTCGCGGCAAGATCGGCGAGCGCGAATTTAAAAACGCGAATTTATGAGCGTCTATTTTAATGCAAGTATTGAAACACGGTTCAATTGCGTGTATCGTTATGGCAAAGAGATTGCATAATTTGATCTAAAGAGGGCGGCATTTATGCAAGCAAGCTTGAGCTCCATTGCTCCAATATCATATGCATCGCAAGAATTTCTAAAAAGCAATGCGATCATTTTTTTAACAGTCGCAGATTGGTATTTAAATTATGATTTTGGTTGCAATATAAATTGCTTTTGCTGTTTGATTGGTGAGTGTTTAGATCTGTTTTAGTTTTTGAGAAGAGGTTGGGTCGATCGCCTGTGTTTGTTGATTGATCCCATGCACTTTTAATAGCCGTAATCCCCCCGATTTGATTTGTGTAACAATTGGCTTTCCATACTTAAACCACAACTTTAAACCTGATTTAAGTTAAACCCGACTTCAGAATTTTGAACCCGGGTTTAACTTAGACCATGGTCTATCTCGGTGCTAAAATTATGGGAAGCCAAACCTATCAAAATTTGTTCACATGGTATGTTTATTGTTCTCTGTTTCAATTTGTTAGTGGTGAAAAAATTATCTTATTTATCCTTCCCAGACATTTAAAAATGATTTGAGAGTCAATTGAGCTGATACAATTGAGCTGATACGTCTACTGGTAGAGAATTATGCCACAATTGGCTTTCCATACTTAAACCAAAAAGTTTAAACCTGAGTTTTGATTTAACCTGACTTCAGAATACAGGTCAATGAGATTTTACATGAGGTGAAAGAAAGATACTCTCTTCAACAAGGATAAAATTGTTGAATGAAATTTTTTTATCTTTCACCGAATGCGAAATATCGCACCATTGCATGACAAAGAATATTGGCTATTTGTGATGTACAACGCTTCAGAAGTCAGCAAAAGTACAAAATATGATCATTTGTATTCTTTTGATTATCTATGAAAATGGGAAAGAATTGTTGAAACTAACAATAACAATTGGCTCTCCATATTTAAACCACAACTTTAAACCTGAGTTTAAGTTAAACCCGACTTCAGAATACGGGCCAATGTGTTTTCTTTCTCTCTTGTTATCAGCAGACCAAAGGTCACCAGAGGGTAAGAGATGGAAGTACTAGTGGAAGTGATACGGGGGAGGAGCTCTACAAACAGAGGCGAGAATACATGGCCGCTCAAGAGGAGATCAGTAGAGTACTAGAACCGGAGTTATACTCGTCACAGGGGAGAAAAAGGTACAGTAGGGGTGCTGTCCTCAAAGGGAGTTTGGGGGACTGTAGACCATGACGTAGACCACTTTGGATTATTCTGTGCTAGAATCACAGGAAGCCCAAAGATTTGTTACTCTGTATTTGATCTTTGTAGGATTGCATGGTGGAGCTTATAACATGGAGAAGTTTTGAGGTTCACCATGTGTAATATGTAGAAGGGAAGGAAATACATGTACAGGCAAAAAGATTGAAGAGAGTAATCTCTCTTCAATTCATACGGCTATTACTCAAACCATCGCTTCTCACGCTATATTCAGCTCATCTCATCTGGTTTACAGTCCTTTTCAGGACTTCACTCACTTTCAAGAAAACAATACGTCTAATCTGTAATTATCTCTATTTCTTAGGTTTACTATTTTCCTTCCCCTTGCTTTCATAATGAAGAAAATGCATATCACTCCCAGACAGTTATGAATATGACTGTCAAATGAGTTAATAATTGAACATTCACATACATTATGTAGATGAGAGTAATTTATATGGCTGTACACAAATAAAATTTGGTATGTTCTCCTTTGTTTACAAAGGACATTTTGCAAATTTCCTGTAGAAAAAAATATGACACTGATGGATTTCCATAGAGCTACGATTGATCGGATCAATCATAACTCTTTGTAAGACGGGGCCCAGCGTTGTACCCATTACAGAGGTGAAAAGAGTACAATAGGATGAGTGTCGGGATCTAAAGGAGGTCGCATGGGGAGAGGGGGGGGGGGTGAATCCTCTGTTAATTTGTGTGAGTTTATGTTTTACAAAGCTGTATCAATCACATTCATTATTGGGGACTCAACCTTCAATGTCACTATCTGACGGATGTGGCCAGCCTTTAGGGAACTCATATATAATGCCTCATTTTAGTGAACTCTTTCATTTTATTTAAATGCTCTGTTATGACTTATTATGTAAGATATATTATGTTAAATTATGTTCCAAATATAGATTCCATTGTTCATGTTGAATTTATAGAATTTGTTGTCTACCATTTTGCACGGCATGAAAACAAAAAGAATTTCCAATTATGGACAATAAATACATCTACAGTGTAACTACTTATACTTATGAAACTGGATTCCGGGAAGTCTGATATTAAAACTTTGTACATGAAAGACAATCGTTCATTCACCCATACAAGAATTTGTGAAAATAATTGAATTTATTATATTACTCCATACATAGCGATACAAGAACTATAACATTGCATTGTACATGTAAATCTATTTTTCAAGGTTATAGAATTTCAGCAGAACTCTTACCCGAAACCTTATTATCACCCTTTAGAAAATATAGATTAAACCTCCCAATAAAGCTGAGAATCAAATAGATGATGAATTATGAACACTATAGACAGGGTGTGAGAGTTCAGATTTTTAGCTGATTTCAGATTTATTTGATCTGATTTTCAGCTTATTTTTAGCATATTTTAGGTTTCCTCTTTACAATTAGTATGGGAGCTCTTCCTATTTCAGATCTCAAACTTTTCAACACTCTTGCTCATTTTTTCAGATCTTTTTATTTGTGACCACTCACACCCCTGTACAGAAGCCAAAGTAATGATAATTTTTTTCTTTTAATTTTGATCTGGGATTTTTACTTTTTGTCATTTGTAATGTATTGATGTATCGAGCGGTGACCCCTATCATAAGCATTGCTTCTCCTGGGTCTCCGAACCATCTATTTATTTGTTTTTTTTCTGATACTTTGTTGATACTGTATATTGTACTGTTTTTATCCTTTTGATGGTTGAATAAATAAATGAATTGAATTGAAATTGAATAATAGATTGGATTTGTAATGCGCTAAATCCCCTCTTCAGAGCGCCTAATATGATTCCCAAATTACAGTAGTTCAGCTTCTAAAAAAATAATAAAAACTATATACCAGGTAATTTGTTAGAAGAAATAGCATTTCCCTTTTCCATACAGTTTAACAAAGTCTCTGCAAATTCCAAACCATTATCTTCATTTTTTAAGAAAATCAGATGCCACAGGAGTAAATATCAATCGCCATCAATGTTATTAAAGGCACGTTGTACAAAATGTACAGTAATGTACAAAATGTACTAGTCTTGTACATTATACAGTGCGTATCAAAAAAAGGATTAAACTTTGAAAAAGCCCTGGGAATTGAAAAATATACAACATGTTGGTAATTTTTCCACATACAATCTTGGGTTTGGGTCTCATCTATCCAATGAAAGTAAAAGTTTTGACCGAATGTTACAGTTGAGTGAGCACTGCCTATTTTTGTAAAGCTCACAGAAATCTGTTTGCGAAGAAATGCTTGTTTTCACACTGTGTCAAGGGGAAAGGGCGAAATCAAACTTACCCTGCGATGCATTTCTCATATATTTCCCTTGCACTTTTAGTCACTTGAAATGAAATGGATACATTCAAGCATTTTGTAACAATTTTGCCACCCAAATTGATATTTCAACACATAGTAAGCACAACTTTTCCCTTCTTGTGCCAGCTGGATCTGAGGACATAACTTAATCTGAACAAAAGTTTATATCGGACATCTCCAGCATTTTTCACTAAGTTTTTTATTATTTAATGTGCTTTACATTTTATTTTTCATTTAATACTTGTTTCTCCGCACTTTTTCCTAGCTTGACAATGATTAACAAAATGAAAATCAAGCCTAAGCCATTTCATGTAAATCACAGCTCATTGTAAAGCAAATATCGTCATGATGGCCTCGGTGTGTGGGGGAGTGGATGGGGCGCAATGCAATCTTTGAAGTGTTTTAGACAAGGAAACAAGTTTAAAAACGCAAAAGATATCTTTAAATCAATTTCACTACCTAAATTCAACGTGTTCTTCATGATTAAGGCCTACTTTTATTCGCATAACTATTTCAAAGTTCTGCGCAAAATAATTTTTCACTAACTTTTCAAAAGTAAACAGAATTATTTTTCAACAGTTATATCGTCATTTGCTTTAATGGATCTTTACCAATGTTCAAATGTGGAAAAATCTTCAGGATATAACAACGGTATAATTTTACAGGATGTTTTCTAAGTGTAAACTTTTTATGTTGATACGCACTGTAGAGTCTCCCTCATCTTCGGCCAAGACCTCAAGCCCCCCCCCCCTATGATCTCCCAAAATACCCTGGCCTAGATAGGGCTAAATAGATACTGGTTCATATTCAGTTCTTCTGTCCATCATTTCAGTCAAAAGGGAAAAGCTGGTGGAAAGAAAGGAGGAGTTCAGAAGACGAAGGATAGAAAAGCAGAGGGAGAGAAATCGGTGAAGAACAAACTGAAGAAGATGGAATCTCTCCCAGATAACCACTATGCGAGAGCTGGTGTGGGCGCACAGGTATGTTACACATTTATGATTTTTTTGTAAAGATGCTGTTTAGTTTGGAATGTGATGCTACCTAGATATGTAACATTCACCTCCTTAACACCCCCCCCCCTTCCAAGAAGAAAAATAACAATGACAATATAAACATGACAAGTCATAAACTAAGCAAACCAGAGAAAATAATACATAGGGCTTGGGCGATGTCACCCCCGAAATGTTCAAAAGGACATTGGAAGCTCAAAAACTAGCCCAGGGCCTCATCTTATAAAGAGTTATGATTGATTCTATCAATCACAACCACGGAAAGCTAGCAAGTCAACATCCAAAATGCATGTTTGTTTAAAATATTTTCTAGATATGATGTATATTCATTCATTCACTGGCTGTTTTTTTACAATTCAGTATGCATCTCCTTGTTTACAAAGGACATTATGCAAATTTCCTGAGGAAAAATTTATGACACTGATTGATTTCCATAGAGTTAAGATGGATCCGATGTTTGGAGACTATTCATCTATACATGCAATATCTGGCAAATTTCCATCTTACCGTTTTAAATTTAATAAGCTCTTGATCATTAGTCTCACAAAATTTGATCCCAAGTTTCCCAATTATAAATTAACAAGGTCCCCTTATCTGACCTTTGTTGGAGTCAACTGTTTGCCGTTCTGATAATTCATTTGCGACTAGACACTGTTTGCTTAAGGTCTACAAACATCGTGCCTGTAGGCGAAAGATGAGCATTTCCAAAAAATAATAATAGTAATAATATTTCTATTTTTGAATTTTCTTATGAAGGTACAAAGTGCAATACATTTAGAATAAAACAAAACAAACCTATAAAATGCAAAAGGAAAACTTACAGAACATTGAATGTCCAATGCTGGCTAGCAGACGCTAATGGAAACAATGTGTTTTTAGAATTTTCTCGAATACATTGAGACTGTTTTTTTTATATAGTTGGGGAGATTGTTCCATGCTCTTGGAGCAATGACTAGGAACACTCACTTGCCAGCATTGTTTGACATATTTTGATGTGGATAACTTTATTGTCATTTGATCTTAGGTTTATAGAAAAACTCTTTAATTTGATTGGATAATTTTTCTATTCCACCAAATTTCTAGCAGTTATCCAGAATACACTCCATAATAATATTCAAAATTGAGAGACAATTTTTACGGAAATGATAAATACATGTAATGTTATAGTAAAACTGCATATTTCTGTTTTATACTAGGTGAGGCCATTCTGAACCTTAGAGAAATGTTGGCATTTGATATTTGGAAAGTAATTGTTTCTCGTATCTTTAATTTATGTCATCATAAAATTTGAAGGGTTGTACACGTATATACATTTACTTCGGGCTAAAAATGATATAAATTGAATGAATAGTATTCTATACACAAACACAACATGGAAAATTGTATCAAACTTGATGAAAACTAACAGTTATCAAATTGTAAAGTCTTGCACTATATTAGAGATTCACTTCTATGGCTTATCATGAATATGCAATTACTTTATGTCATGTCCCTTTTTTCAAAATTAGATATTATATAAAATCTTAGTTTTGGGAAACTATCCCCTTGTTACAGAGTACGTCTGAGCAATGGTGATCTTCAATACCGGTACACTTTGAGTCGGTAGTTATTCCTATTTGTACTTTTTTGAACCACAATTTGGAATAATTACAGTACCTATTGAATGAAAGAAATAGGAATGGGAGATGACCACATTAGGTTGCTTATACAGACATGTGTAGAATTGGTTAAACAATATACATGTAATGCAAAAATCAAAACTGCCACTACATTATACAAAGCTGCCAACTAATGTGTTTTTAACGATATTAGCATGTTTTTTTTCATAATCAAAGTGACAAAATATGAGTTTTTATTGCAAAATGTTTTTGTTAAATTTGATTACCATGCTTCATATGTGTAATTTATCAATTTTTGTACCAAAATGTTTTTTTTTCTTCAAAATATGATTTTAATTATGGATATGTTTTTTGGTTGACAGAGGTTGGCAGTTCTGCATTACAGTGTACATGTTATATTTTATCCTATTTTAAAAAATAAAATCTTCAGCTATCTGTTCGCTTAATTTTACTCTTTTTGTCCAAATAACAATAAAAGAAAACATTTTAAAGCACAGAGCTAGGATAGTGAAGGCACATACATAATCATCTTGCCTAGTCTTTTAAGGTCCAAGTTCATATACATGTATATTCAGAGTAAGCAAGTGCGCAGCGCCTGCAATGTTCATAAATGTATCAAAAGGAGTTTCATGGAACATCTGGGCTGAGAGGAGGTCCAAAGATGATCTTTTCAATCTCCTCAACGTCGTTGGGGCATGGCATCATCCCTCGCTTGCTCTCGTTTTTTGTTACCGTGTCCAGCATCTGCTGAAGCATCTGTGAGCACGTCGTCTCGCGGATCAGCCGCCTCACATACGGCTGCGAAATGTTCTTCAGCATCAGCACGAGCAGGGCCAGGTCCTGCTTGTCCAGGTCCGGATTGGAGGCGATGAGCCCCAGATTGGCCCGGATCTCGTTGTTGTTCCTACTGCGGAAGAAGTTGTAAAAGTCCTCTGCCTTGCTGGATGAGTTCTTTCCCCGCTGCGATTCATCCATTATGATTTTGACCTGCCGTGTGGGACCACTCATTTGCACTGGTGTGCTGAAAATTGATCCAAGCGAAGAATCAGCTATCTTCGTAACCCTCCAATTTTCAGTGTTAATCGCACCAAGCAGTTGTCTGATCACAAATATAGGGATTCAGGGGGTGTGGTTTCACTGCCACTAAAGCAGCTGAGTAATTACCATTCAATCAAGCTTTTGTTTGCTATGCTTGATAAACCATCACATTCCAGAGATTGGAATTCCCAGGACAAGTCTATGCATGAATTATGCACACTTGGTGATCATTGTTTTCTTTATTGGTGGAGGTGGAAGCTGGAATTCCCCTGGTTATCTGGGTTTGTCGGCTAAATCTATAAATTTCCTAACTTTTCTCCGATCAATGATTATTAAATTGTCTGCTGCCCTCTTGTGATTCAAGTCAGTATAGTCCAAAAGTCTTCATCGGTTGAGTACTTCCTGTTGCAACTCCCGGTGATTGGTTGAATGAGCTTACAGAGTTTTGACAAGGACTTTGGCTCTGCAGGAAAGAGAAAGCAAATTAGAGATACTTGTTTTGAAATTGGATACATGAATAAATACTGCAATGTTCTGATAAAATATTTAAAGGGCAAGTCATAGATGACGACAGGTGGGTGTTTCATAAAGCTGTGTGTAAGTTAAAGGGGAATGAAACCTTTAGAACAAATAGGCTTGTGTAGAAACAGAAAAATCAAAGAATAAGAAAAAAGAAAGTTTGAGAAAAATCGGACAAATAATGACAAGTTATGAGCATTTGAATATTGCAAACACTAATGCTATGGAGATCCTCCCATTGGCAATGCGACAAGGATGTGTGATGTCACTGATGAACAACTTTCCCTTTGGTGGACTATAAAATACCCTCAAAATGTCTCTTTTTGCTTTTTCTTACGATGATACAAACTCTTTATCCATTATGTATTCTTAAAAAAAATGTATTACATGCCCTCATGTAGAAAGAACACATGATCTATGGATAGATGTGATAAAAGAGGCAATTCAAGTGAAATACAAGTGAAATATATACTAAAGTAATGGGGAGAGTTGTTCATCAGTGACATCACACATCTTTGTCGCATTGCCAATTTGCTATCTCCATAGCAATAGTGATCGCAATATTCAAATGCTCATAACATTCTCATTATATGTCTGATTTTTCTCAAACCTTTGTTGATCTGTTTCTTTGATTTTTCTGTTTTCACACAAGCTATATTGTTCCAATGGTTTCATTCTCCTTTAAGAACAAAAGGTGAATTTGTCTTACGCGCTAACAGTCACTATTTAACATTCAATGGTGAATGTCATTTACAACAAGAAAGGATCACCAGTCGTTCTTAAAATAACTTAACTTCTGAAGAGCTTTATGAAACCGCCCCCTGGGTATTGACAGGAAAGATATTGAGAAGAAAAACATTGATCATTACACTCCCTCCCTGTTTGTATGGTTTGTTACCATGGCACCCACTATTAAACAGATTGTTTATAGCATTCCATATATATATTTGTGTCTCCCTTCCCTATGTGGGCTTTTAATTTTGTGTCTATTTTTTAGAAAATTTGAAAAAGAATAAGGAATGTTAATTTAACTTTCTTTTGCATGAGTAATTTAATGAATGGGTGTTTTTGTGTATGTGTGAGGGGGATAAAAAAACCCTGCTCCTTTATATACATGTACTTCTCAAATTCCATTACGAACCAAATATATTTGGTTAGTATTAATAGTGTGAGTATAAAGGCATTTTTATCTTCCAGGAACTGATAAATAATGGTGGAATTAGAATACAGTTATGGCCAATAAACCCAGTTGCCAGAGGAGCAGGCATAGACATGTTTGCATATTAATGACATTCTTATCTCTCCATTGGGTGCTACATTCGTGATTATGAGATTTTTATTTTCCCTTCATTATTTTTATATTATGGGTACCCTTCACTCGTCCATAAGCTCTCATAAAAACAGAGTTTTTTGTTCAAACTGAGGTGATTTGGGGTTTGGAATTGCATGAATAGTAGTTGCTCTGTGTACATGCACATTGTCTATTATTAGTAACTTTTTTTAAGTTTTAACCTCTTGAAATATGTGAGAGGTGAATGCTTGCATAGAACTACTTATACATGACTGTCTCTCAAAGTTTCCTCATATTTGTTAGCATACTCTGCTATTATAATTGATGTTCATAATTTCCATTTTTCCCAGTTTTGTGACATCCCAAATTCTACAAAACTCCTGGGACATAAGGTGGTTTCAAACCGCTTCGATCACAAGAATCCCTGTTAAATTACAAGAACATTTTTAGGCTGAAAAATACTCATTAATTATTCCTGCATTCACACCGCCCTGAAACATACCTTTCGGGATAAGTACCCAAAGTTACGAGCATGCGCAGTATGGTATAATAAGCAGGCAAGGCGCAAGATTCAAAATCAGAGCCCAGCAGCCACCCATGGTGCCGCACCCAACGACATGCTGGGCTAAAAGTTCCCGTAATTTGCTTTCACATCACCAAAATACCTGTGACCTTGGAAAAATCCTCGCGAAAGTTCTCGTAATTTCGCCAAGTACCTACTATTTAGCGGGTATTTTCTGATCAGGGCAAATTTTCCGATCAGAGATACCTGGAACTTCGAGGCAGTCTGAAACCACCTATAGTTTCCAGTGGAAAGGCTGAAAGGGTGTGGCATCCCTTGCCTCCAGAGCTTTTCAATGCTATGTGGTCTACAGTCATGTAGTCTGCATACATTCTGGTTTGTTGGTAGTGGTTTTGGGTCTTCTGGTAAGCAGACATGCTGGTGTGCAGGCATGCTGGTGCGTAGGGGTGCTGGTACATAGGGGTGCTGGTACATATCCGCTCTTCAATTTGGTACCTCAATTACAGAAAATGGTCAAGAAATAAAAAATTTCTGGTCATTTGAAATAAGGCTTGTATTTCCATAATTTCATGAGATAAACGTGTTCACCAGTTTTCCACAGAAGCTTTCACATGGTGAACAAACGATTTAATGCATGAATGATCGTCAACAAAACGGAGTGTTGAGTGAGTTTGAAAGCCAGCCTGGAGAACCTCTTCTTTTTATGAAATTATTGAAATTCAAGCCTTATTTCAAATGACCAGAACTTTGTTATTTCTTGACCATTTTCTGTAATTTAGGTTTCACATTAAAGAGGAGATATATTGAACTTTTCAAAAATGTGGTTTTCTTTTTGAAACCCAAATACCCCCACCAAATGAGTTTTTGATATCCTTTCTTCAAATTGTATTTGCTCACTCATGTTCGAATGAGAAATAATCTAACTAATATCAGATGAAAGAGGAGATTCTAAGCTTTAAATTGTTAGGTCATTTGTCTATTTTATTTATGATTAAGTAATGATAAATGATCGCTAAATCTCGGTTTCGTTTTTTCTGGGACGCACTGTATATATTTCGGTTTATACGCAATCCCGCGATCATAGCTCCAAGGGTCGTTTGTTTCAAAATTCATCATTATTATTATTATTTGTTTTGGCGTCACCTGTGCCTGGGAGGCGAAAAGCGAACTGAATCACTGTGACCCGCAGGTCTCTTCTCCCGATATAACTGATTGGGGGGAATGCAGGTGGACCACTACACCGGGGTTTCCCCCTACTCTTATACGAATGGTAAATGGGTTCTTAACGTGCAAAGGTGGTGACTCTCCTCTACACGGGGCCTCCATTTAACGTCCTATCCGAGGGATGGAGTGTTTTCCATTGTAACATAGCCTGCATCTATGAAACATGGGAGAGACGTTTACACACAACGCACTGGCTTCAGTCATCCGCCCGGGGTGGACTCGAACCCACGATCTTTGGTTCGACGGGCAGACGCGTTACCGACTGAGCCAACACCGCTCTCCAAATTCATAGAAATTTATTGAAGAGAAAGTGTTCAGGGACCCATGTGATATTAGATTTAGAATTTAAACGGAATTGCAGCAACTTTTTGAAACAGAGGCATGACATTCACAATCCAAATTACAAGCTTCCAACCTTAAATATGAAAACATATCCTGAATTTCTTTTTATCGTATTTTCAAGTCTAAAATCCTAATTTTTGTTACAAATTTTGAGGAACATTTCATTCCAAAATCATACTCGTAATTCTTACAATTTTCAAAAAATATCGTTTGTTGGGGAAAAAATCCCATTGTCGCTTTCCTAAAAAATTGTACTGAATTGGATAAAATCCTAATTTGCAGTGTACATTGCTGGTTTGATGTGATGATTTGCCTCTTCCATGTTACATGTTGCTTGAATGCCATCGATACCATTGTATACTCATACAGGTACCAGTACACGATTATTGCTTTGGTTGCTGTTAATCAATTTTTTTTTAAATTGGAATTTGATCAACCAGACATGCTGATTGCCTGTACTTTTATTTCCAGTACCCTAAAGTCATAAATTGGTATTGAACAGTACGTATAAATTTTAAGTGATAGTTCACCCCGATGATTCAATAAAGGGGGCTAGAGAAAAAAATATTGGTTAGGTTTTGGAAATGTATCAAAAACTGAAATGTCGTCAGTTTTTATCTAAATCAAAGTTTTTGATTTGGGGTATCGTGTGCAAGCAGCTCCCCTTCATATCACACTATATAAAGTCCATAAATCCCCATCTGTATAGTATAATGCAATATGATGAAAAAAATATTTTTCTTTATTATAGGAGATATGAAATTACATGTCTGATAGGTACACATTTACGAAAAAAATGTAGCTAGACCCATTTTAGTAGTGGCCATCTTTTTTCTCGGCATTACAAATTTTTTCAGGCTGAGTTATAAAAAAATCAAAAGTGTAGGAACATCAATGTAAATTATGCAAATAAAAGAAGATTCAGGATGGAAATGAACACAAGATTAAATCCTCTGTGTAAGGAATGAAGGGATTAGGTTTGAAACACTTTCATTTGCTTCCAAGCCCGGGGGGGGGGGCACTTCCATTGACGAGTGGATACCATGCGCGACCATGGGGTCTCGAAAAGCACCCTAAACACGTATATTCCATATACTTAAAATGCACCCCTTAACAAGTATTGTAAACAAAACGATACTCTTGGCGAGTATTCCCTGAAATGAACCCCTAAACAAGTACAAATATATTGTATTTCACGGGTCCGTCGGTCATCAGTTTACCTTTACATACCATTTGGTTTAACTCGTGCAAATTGGACTCTAAACACCCAGTGTTGGGGGAAAGGGACATCCTTTTAAAAAACATTTTAATCTTGTTTTATCATCCCCGCAAATTTGACCCTAAACACATAGCTTTCCTAGCAAAATAGATACCCTTTTTTCATTATTTTTGTGTGTTTGACACCATTTTTTATGTTACGTATGTAATGTGCCCTATCTTGAAAAAGACATCCTTTTTACTGTTTTTTTTTCGGTCGCGCATGGTATCCACTCGTCAATGTAAGTGGCCCTCCGGGGCTCCAAGAAATAAATATCATCCGAATACACTTCTCTGAAAACTCTACAATACACACAATGTAACCTGTACATATACAACTTTGGTTTTGAAGTACAGAGTTTAGATGTAATCTAAGACAGTGTTCACACTATAATTTCTAAACCTAGTTACTGGAAAGCGGTTCAGGAATTCAGTTTGGAAGATCACTTTGCCAGGGTTCCCATTTGATCACCCCAAAGTAGTTTTCAAAACCACTTCACCTAAAGTGATCTTGTTGCTATGGGAACGTTCTCGGTGGGATACATGTACATGTTTCGCGCGAAATTTGAAACCGCACCATATACATTCTACACACTATGTGTGGAGTAGCACGCTAAAAATTGGCGAAGATCGCTTCTTGAAGACGGGTTGTGTCCTCACTTGCATAGTATGCTGAAATGAGGCAAAGCGATCTTGAAAAATATATTGCAAATGGGTTTCCCGAACCAGTTTGGAAGATTGCCTCCAGGATTGCTTTGATCGTTCTCATTACAGGTTGAACTAGTTTCCACTAAACTAGTTTTAGGGCATTAATGAGAACGGGTTCTAATGGATCAACCCCAAGACCCTTCATATCAAGTCAAGCTATGCAGAAATTGTAACATACCTGAATATTAGAAATCCCTTAAACAATTCACTTGTTCACACAGCAATGACAAGCGTTTGATATTACTTGCCAGATGTGACGATGAGTGCTGTAACATGTATGAAATCAATTTTTCTTGGTAGTATGCGTTTTTGGATAGGAGTACACAAAAGGTATTGCCAGTATGCTGAGAGAGATGTATTACCAGCGATGTCAGACAGTAGAGTGGGATGGGCTGCAGCTGTTTGTTGTTATTTAAAAACATTGTCTGGCCTAGTACATGTAGCTAGTCTGGAAGTTCAGACCCTTGTCCATGTATGTGTGTGATAGTAGTGGTCTATTGCATACATGCATGTAAGTTGGGTTTTCCAGTGCCAAGTAGACTGAGTATCATTCAATGTCACTATCCAAAGGATATATTTTGTTGTCAGACTTTTCTTCACCGTTTTTTGTTCTCTCTCTCCCGGTCTTTATTCATTGCCTTGTTAATTTTGCTTGTAATATAGCTGCAGGATTTTGTCAGAATTACCCCCCTCCCCTTCTTTTCTGTCTACATAACCTGTCTTTCTATTTCTATTTTTCCTTCTCCCTGATACCGCAATCACATTTTCTCTATGGCAGCCGTACGGTGAGTTGAAAAGCAAAACAGCCATTTTATTCAAACCACCTACATGTATCTATGTAGCTGGAACAAAAATGCGCAAATGCCCGTTTTCGACTCGCTGAGGTGTAAAAGGGTTTGGTCAGAATTGCCCCTCCCCTTTCTGTCTGTATATCCTGTCTCTTTCTCTTTCCATTTCTCTCTTTACTCTCATTCTCCCTGACTCTCTTTCTTCAGGGTGTTTTTTTTTTTTAGTTCGTCTAATGCCAATTCATCTGATATCATTTGGTCTACCATCAGTTCGTCCACTATCCACATTGTCTGAGTGCCATTTCGTCTGCTCACCATTTCATCTACTAACCAGTTGGTCCAATAGGGAATTTACTCCATATAGGCCTACCGTTGGTGTTTGGTCTAATTTGAATAAGTGTTAATTGGGCCAAATTAATAAAAATAAGGTGGCTATTGTACCGAATCGTTGTTAGAAAATTGTTAGACAAAAATGTTTATGAGTGGAATGGCATTAGACTATGAAGTTAGACTGTGATGAGTGGACGAGTTGGCAATAGATGAAATGGCAATTTTGTGAATTAACCCTGAAGATTGTGGTAAAATATCACAAGCAAACAAGGCAGTGAGAACACTCTCATAGCCTTGTTCTTTGGCTTGTAATACCATACCCCTCCCTACTCAAGTATATGAAATCTCTCCTCAACTACCTTATCAAACATTACTTGCAAAATATTCATAGAAACAAACATTCATCATCCTCTTCATACTGTTTGGAAAATGTAGACACGCTGTCTTTTATGCCTTTGTTTGAAAAGCTCATGCATTGTCTGAATCAGATTGTTGTTGGTTCAGTTTGCTCATCCCACGTAAAGAATGTGCCGTGTTTCTGAATAACTGAACTGAAAAGTACTACAAAATATAAATCTACACCATTACTCACAAATTCTGGAAAGAGTACTGTAAATCATGCGGACCATTTCATGTCTGTCTGAGAACCGATGAAGTATGAATAAAATTTGCAAATGTGCAGATCCAGTGTTATTTCAAGGGTGGAATAGGTTATATATTGTTTCCAGTTATTTGATGAAAAAGAGTGTAAATAAATTCTGCACAATGCCAGTCAGGCAAGCGTTGAAATCCCTCTCCAATTTCAATACATTTGAGAATGTTCTGATCTTTCGCTATTTAGATCCTTTGAATAAAAGTTGTCTCAGTGAGTCAGTGGCTAGTTGATTCAGAACATTGGTTCAATTGAGCCTCTGCTTTAAATGCACTGCTTTGAAAAGTCTTGGAAGATAAAGCCGTACTTCAGTATTTTATCTGTCTAGTATACTTTTCACACTGCACTTTTTTTCCTTAACCCCAGGATATTGGTGGGGCTGGGCGGGGGTCTTAGCCCCACCAATTTCCCAGGGTTCAGCTTAGCCCACTTCGTTTTCACACTACGTTTTAGCAAAGTGGGCCAGCACAGTAAATAGTACTGTAATATTTGGCCCTGCAAAAACGCAGGGTTAGCCGGCTTTAAATATTGTGGTGCTATGAGATGCAGTGTGAAACGAAACCGGACTAAGCACTAGCCAATCGCAGAAATGGAAATTGCATGGTAGTCCCACTCTCCATGGTAAAATCAATAATTATGAGCTGTGCAATAGTCCGGGGTTAAGGCATTAAAGAGAAATTCCAGTAGTTGCAGTAAACACTGATTTCATGAGAAAGTCTGTAAAATAAGGCTTAATTGTCATTATATTATCGAGGATCTAGATCTGGTACAGTTACATTAACTGAACTTTGTAATCTTGTAATCTACGCTGAAAATGTTCGCACCGAAGATCCCCAACACAGATAAGCGCACGTGGGACAATGTTTAATTATTGCTTAGAGCGTCGGGCCCGACGCTCTACCCGAATCCTGTGCTTATTTGCTGATTTCTCAGCAATCACACAATTTCTTCCAGAATCCTTTGGCACATACATTTTATTCATACAAACAGACACTTTAGTGGTCATTTCATTGGATTCTGTACGAACTCATTTTGATATCGTTACCAAAACTAGCATTCACCTTTAACCCTAGCTAAGCAAATAAAAACAGTGTGAAACGAAAAAAAGAATAGTATAGGATTAAGGAAATGCAGTGTGAAAAGCGTATAGGAGTATGAAAGAGGGAAATGACCAACTTGAGATTGGCCTCGGCCCTGGTCTTGCAATTGATTCGATCATTCACACCTATGGAAAACCAGCAACTTCAACACCTAAAATGAATGTTTGTTAAAAATATCTAGATATGATAATACATGTATTCATCATTTTCCTGAAAATTTGATGTGCTCCTCTTTGTTCACATGGGACATTTTATAAATTTCCAGGAGAAAAAAATTATGACACTGATCAATTATAATTCTTTGTATTGAGACGGGGCCCAGTTCTTCATCTGCCTTGTGTGCATGTTGACGTTTCATTTTTTTAATCATATAGACATTTGTTGTCAAGGTGCCTATAATTTTGCATGCATTTATTGGTAGTATACACTGATCCAATATTAAACCTAAAAATAAAGTGAAAAAGGAAGAAAACGGGAGTTTTATTCACTTTTTTACCTAACAGACATTAACCCCACCCCTTTCATTTCTTAGAATGCTAATAAAGATGTGATTTGTTTATAACAGAATAGAAATTCAATCATGTTTTCATGTTTACTTATTTTATACTGTACGTACTTGTATGCTATCTGTATATCATCAACATAGGTCTGCATTACAAGACTATATCATGTCAGTCAAGAGCATGAGCAAGGCAAAGTTCAAGCATTGTTTACCTCAGGAACATGCCCATAGTATACCCTCAGCTGTAGCCAATCAGCATGCAGTTCAAAAGCCCCACTCATGAATATGCATGAAGGTCATCCTTAAGAGATATACAAGCCAGCCAATCAGGAGGTGCATCATACATATTCATGATTTAAAGGGCTTATAATGCAATACACAGCTGGCCTGGGGTTTTCCAAAACAAGGTATGTTGCAATAGGATAATCTGAGCATGTTCCTTGTGTCAGCATTGCAATGGAGCCGTTTGTTGGACCCTGGTTATTGTATGAATACTAAATATAATAACATGTTACATTGGGAATGAGGAAACTGTCAAAACTTTTTTTTCATCTTCAAAATGAAAATTGAGTGAACTAATTGAGTAAACATCTGGAATGAACAGAATTCCAGTGAAATGATAGACCAGACATGGAAAGGCATCAGAATCAAAATCAAGAAACCTAATTCTGAGGAGAGAGAAGCAGGTGTTACCTTCAAGACGCATGGTATTTTATTTGAAATATTTTTATTAGCTTCATATACCCTTAGAAAAGAAATTTGTTATAAAAAGTGGCTGTCACCCCGGTACTCCATTGTACTGGATGTGTTGTTCAGGGGAAAAACAGGGGCTGGGGAAGTTTCAGTCCCAAAAATGCTCAAGAGAGCACTGTTTATCACAATGTTAAATCTTATCCTATTTTGCAGATATAGGCAAAAAGTTGTGAAAAGTAGTCCCAAAAATTAAAGAAAAAATCTTTGGCCTGTTGTGTTGCCAGCCATATTCTCCTTGAATCCCAATTTTATTTCAAGCATTGCCAATGGGCATTGCAGCTGAGGATTATCCTTTGTTTGGGGGGGGGGGGGGGGCATCTATTGTTGTGCCCCCCAACACAAAAGATGAACATTCCATTCTGTATCAAGAATGGCATTTTGTGAACAACATATCAAAAATTTGAAGCTTTCGTATGGAGAAAAAATATGTATTGGTTAACAAAATGCATTTCTTGATTAGATTAAAAATGAAATCGATTGAGACAATGGCTCGCCGGAACCTACAATGGCTACATACATTTGCATACACCACATGCATCTGCACATGGGACCTAAAACGTTCAGCCGTGACTGCCTCCCCTTGAAGAACGAATCCATTATACATTTGATTCAAAAGCTCCCTTCTATATTTAGTAATTTTGTTATCAATATTTTGCGTTGTTATGACGAGGATGTTATCATGCTGTTACCATGACCTACTTGTCATGTAATGACACCTTTGGAATGTTTTTTTTTGTAAATCCATCTAGTGGGGAATTCCAGTTTGCTTGAAAATAAAATGAAAATAGGGGATAGATTCAGATCGATAGATTGGTCTACAATTAGAAATTTGTCTTTGTTGGCATTGCATAAAACTATCAGAGCATAATAAAATCATGTAATGGGGAGAGGAATAAACCGAAATGAACCAGAATATTCATGTTTTGTATTGAATACCAAAGTTCAACAAATTATCACTGCGGCTAATTTAGACTCCATTTATAGAGAAGGTACACTCAATGCAGAAGCATGATAGTTATATGATACCCCTTTCATAAACCCAATTAAAATGAATTAGGCGGCTAATAGCAGCATAATTTGGTCGTAAAATTGGAGGAGGACAAGAGTTATCCGCATTACTTCGATGCTGCTATTATCCGCATAATAGCAGCATCGGGATAAGATTTTGAGTTTACGAACGCATTTCCAAATAATGCGGATAATTGCCATGATGCGGTCACAAGGTCACCTTTTCCAACACAACCGCATCAGAGGGGGCGTGTCCAGTTGTCATGGCGATTATCCGCCTTTTTCAGGACGGGCGCTCATAAAAATAATGCGGCTTATTTTCGGAGTTTATGAACGCAATTTTTATTGAATTATCCGCATTACTCTTAGGCGGCTAATTGGAGGATAGGTTTATGAAAAGGGTATGAGGATGGGCAATTTCACCCTCTTGACAGCCAAAATTGCCCCTAAAACTTGCAAAATTAGTTGCTTGGGGAACACCACCTGTTCTAACGTTACCCGAGATCTGCCGCAGACAGTTGTTTTGCATCACTTTATTGTGCGAAAAGCAATAAAGGAACAGTGCAAGAATGACAACAATACATATACATTTACAGAACAAAAGAGAGCCCAGGACATGGTCACATTATGACACAAGCAGGGCAGATTAACATAATGTTACAGTTATAATACCAAATAAGATGGAACATTCGGTGAAAGTATAATAAACTGTTAATCATCAAGTTAATTTGTAATTAAAGTAATTATAGGCGTGTAGATAAAATCATTTTAGATAAAGACCAAACATTGAGAAAAAAATAAGACCATGACGTATGTGGACTCATGCATTATTAGCATGATTACACTCTAAATTGATGTGTACAATTTTACACTATGTACGCAGAGGAATCTGATTTTCCCATTGGACATTATTTTTTAGTAGTATATTACGAAAGATGATGTCACTGCCAATTTAGAAAGGTTGTCTCTGATAATTTTGTAAGGGGTTGGTTGCCAAATTCATTTAAAAGCATTTTAAGTCGTTTTGTGTAGAAAATCAATATTCTACTTACATCCATGTGGAGCAGAATAAGGAGGTATATATATGCTTTTACAGTATAATTCAGTGTTGAGCAAAATAAATCACCCTTGATTAAAGGAAAGCACTGAACCCCAAATCCAGGAATAGCCTCAATGTGCCCCAAAAACGGCCATTTAATAAAAAAAATTGTGAAAATCAAGTTATTTGGTCCCTTGCCTTGAAGCACACACAGCGATTGATAAATGTACTAGGTGTCGCACACGTAAAACATTCCCCATAGACTTGTGTGTTAAAATGGCACTTAAGAAAAATTCATGAAAATAAATGTGAAATTAGAGGGTCGAATGTTTACGACCTTTGGATAGGATTCTGACTTTCCATATCTGACCAGAGAAGGGTATCGTAGCCATCTCATTTTAAAAATAAATCGCCATCTATGAAGATAGCTATGATGGGATCCAATTCATCAACTGAAACAGTAAAATAGCCCCAATTCTCCCGCCAGTCAAAAAATAGTTCAAAATCGTTGATATATCTTCCCAGTTTGGGCAAAGGAAGTTCAGTAGTTACCATTTCTAGAATCAGTGTTAGATTTTGAGTCATTTTCATACACTTTTGTCAATCAGCAATATCAAATTGAAAAAATTTGAATGGGTTGGGTCGAACGAATATATTTAGCCCTTCTGCTGTAATTAGGCTCGTGGTACCACTAGATTGCGCAATATTTTCATAACAATGCAATGAGTGACCCACCTTACAACATTCACGTTCCTAAACGGAATTTAGATATCCATCAGTTATCAACAGACTGATAAAGTTTTGAGCCCAACATCCATCAGGATATCATGAATATCAACTTTTTCCTGCTTTTGTTCTGTGCAAATTTCTTGGCAAGTCAGTTAATTCATCTTGTACAACATTCAGTATTAAAAGCTTGTTTCCCAGGGCCTGCCCGGCATTGTAGTACTATCTACCTTAGGTGGTTTCAGACCGCCTCGAAGTTCGTCAGTTCCAGGTATTCTCTGATCTGGAAATTCACCCTGATCAGAAAATACCAGGTATTTTGGTAATGTGAAAGCAAACTATGCGTAATTTCCCCGAAAGAAAATACCCGCTAAATAGTAGGTACTTGGCGAAATTACGAAAACTTTCTCGGGGATTTTTCCAAGGTCGCAGGTATTTTGGCGATGTGAAAGCAAATTACGGGAACTTTTAGCCCAGCATGTCGTTGGGTGCGGCGCCGTGGGTGGCTGCTGGGCTAGTGATTTTTAATCTCGCGCCTTGCCTGCTTATCAGACCATACTGCGCATGCTCGTAACTTCAGGTACTTATCCCGAAGGGTGTGGTTCAGGGCGGTGTGAATGCAGGAATCAGTAATGGGTATTTTTCAGCCTGAAAAAGTTCTCGTAATTTAACGGGGATTCTTGTGATCGAGGCGGTTTGAAACCACCTATTTTACACTCTGAATGAGAGAGTGCATTTTCTGGTGCGGTTCACTGATTTTCAGCACCACTCTATAGCACACAACACATACATGTAGATGTGCTGCATGTCTGTGACGTCGCAGAATATTTTGCTTTTCACAATTCACAACCTTTTTATTGTTTGTTTTTTATCAAACCAGTGCTTTTTATCAAACCCTCTGTGCTTTCTGTGGCTAAACAGACCAAGGCACAGAAGACATTTTTGCAGCAAAAGTTTAATGAACAGTAACTCATATAATAAGACAAGAGCACAAATCTCTTTCTAAAATCGATCACAAAACTTATTTGAAAGCTAACTAACTTACCTTTATTATACGGAGTGCCTGGGATGGGGAGGCGTTTCTGTTGTAGATGTGCTGTTATCTATCGGGGGACTGTAATTGAAATGATGCAAGGTTGGCAGGGCTATCATGTCCACCCACTCCTTGCCCCCCCCCCCAGCCTACCACTTAAATAGATAGTTCACCCCTAGTAACCATCTTATTCATCACCAAAACAAAAAGCTCCTGCACAATGCCTGTGCCAAGTTCAGTGTGAGGGATGTCACAAAAGGTATTACATAACAGTATGAATGAATGGAATAATCAAGTTCTGGCTGATGAGGCCTGATGGTCCTGGATGAATAAAGCATGGATTGAAGGATGCAGTAGACAATGGGTTAATCCACAGGGCAGCTTTATTTATGAATGATATCACCTTGCTTTAATCCCTGGCAGCAGAATTCATATTCATCTTGGAGTACTTTACCAGGAGGGTTGAGTCAGATATATTGCTGTACACATGCATGACCAAACACTTTTATCAAACTTTATTTAAGGGGTGTTTTTGATTCAGTTTTGGATGCAGGCCGTATCAAAAACACAGATTTTCACCCCAAAAAAGGGTTTTGAAAGACTGGTAAATCGCAGGGTCAAATAAGAGATGCCAAGTTCAAAGACCAGCTATGCGTGAGATTTTCTGTGAATCTGAGTGAGATCACAGACATCGTGTACAATGTATATGGGGATAGGCTGTGATAGTTGCATGAGACAGAGATTTGAGGGGATGAACAAGAGTCCAAAATGTTTGAGTCTCGCATAATGCGTGAGACTTGGTAGCTCTGCATTACTCAAATTTATTTACAATACTTTTTCAAAGCTTTTTTTTTAGACTAGCCAAACATGTTTAGGGTATTTTTTTTCCCAGGGGATTTTTCCTTCTCGTTTCTGAAAATTGTTCTTCCCGATTGTAATCAACGACCCAGGGAAACGCGAAAACTTGTTTAGGGGCCAAAATGTGTGAATAAAGCCCAAAAAAAGTTGTTTAGGGGGTTATTTTTCACACAGAGAAAAACTCTTTTAGGGGGTCACACATGTGTACATCAATACATTTGATCCCCCCCCCCCGTGTACTTTACTTGCTCTTCTTATTTGTGGGTGTTATTTTTTGTCTCACCTGCGAAGCAGAGTGAGACTATAGGCGCCGCTTTTCCGACGGCGGCGGCGGCGTCAACATCAAATCTTAACCTGAGGTTAAGTTTTTGAAATGACATCATAACTTAGAAAGTATATGGACCTAGTTCATGAAACTTGGCCATAAGGTTAATCAAGTATTACTGAACATCCTATTAAAGTTTCATGTCACATGACCAAGGTCAAAGGTCATTTAGGGTCAATGAACTTAGACCATGTTGGAGGAATCAACATTGAAATCTTAACCTGAGGTTAAGTTTTTGAAATGTCATCATAACTTAGAAAATATATGGACCTAGTTCATGAAACTTGGACATAAGGTTAATCAAGTATCACTGAACATCCTGCATGAGTTTCACGTCACATGATCAAGGTCAAAGGTCATTTAGGGTCAATGAACTTTGGCGAATTGGGGATATCTGTTGAATTCCCATCATAACTTTGAAAGTTTATTAGTCTAGTTCATTAAACTTGGACATATGAGTAATCAAATATCACTGAACATCCTGTGCGCGTTTCAGGTCACATGACCAAGGTCAAAGGTCAATGAACTTTGGCCGAATTGGGTGTATCTGTTGAATTACCATCATAACTTTGAAAGTTTATGGATCTGATTCATGAAACTTGTACATAAGAGTAATCAAGTATCACTGAACATCCTGTGCGAGTTTCAGGTCACATGATCAAGGTCAAAGGTCATGTAAGGTCAATAAACTTTGGCCATGTTGGGGTTTTTTGTTGAATAACCATCATATCTCTGTAAGTTTATTGGTCTAGTTCATAAAAAGTGGACATAAGAGTAACCATGTATCACTGAACATCTTGTGCGAGTTAGAGTAGTATTCAAAGTCAGCACTGCTGCTATATTGAACCGTGTGATGCAGGTGAGACGGCCAGAGGCATTCCACTTGTTTTTTTTAGGTCGTTGATTTTTGCAACATCACTTGCACAGGTGGCAAATGGGACCTTGCTGCTCAGACTTTTTAAAGTCAAATTAGTCTGCTGTGCAAACCCTTCACTTGAGTTAAGGGTCTGAATGTGCAGTCTCCTCATGCCTTGTGTACTAAAGGCCCTCATGCTCAGGAATTGACACAGCATGTTTTGTACATGTTAGTCTCTCCGAGAAGACACATTTGTGTGATCACAAAGTTTCAATCAGGGTCTGTGCCTGCAGACTAAAAGTCAAATCAATGCTAACCAATAGTTTATCATTCTTGTTACCTATCTTCAAGGATGAAGTCGATATTCAACCAGAACCACTTCAGGAGACCAAACAGAAGATGCACGCTCTAATAGACGAAGCCTTCTCATTGGTCGGCAAGGGAAGTCCATCTAAAAACGCTGTTGTTCCGTTGAGCGGAGGCCTCTCCAATAGTCAGGTACATGAACGTAGATGGTGAAAATTCATGTACAGTAATGATGAAAAAAATGTTATAGAATTTGGATTAGTTGAATGTATGTAGCGCTTTTCCCAAGTGAAACTATCATACTCCTTTTATTGATAAATACATGGTTCCCAGACCATCAGGGAATTTGATAAAAAATACCTCAAATCAGGACAAATGCCTTAAAGCTTGTGTATAGTTTTGGTAAATCCACCAAAATGCACCTATCACTATTCCAATTCATTGCTAGCTAATATGAATGGATATGCCTTATAACAGTTATGATGTGGAGGATATAAAATGAAAATGTGTTTTACAGGATAAATTTTGCGATTTTACATGGAAATTTAACTTGATCGGGTCACCCGATCAAATTAAAATATCTGTGTGTTTTGTCTTTCAATTAAATCCTATTCCAAATCATGGAATGGGCTGAAACTTTCAAGATATGTTCTTTGTCTGTAACTTTTGGATATCTAATCACTAAATTTATAAGATAAGTGCTTGAATGCCCATTTTTTTTTAAATTAAAACAAGCATCGCCGAGAGAGGGCGCTATATATCCAAGATTTGAATATTTGAAATTTTCTCAGAGAAGTGCAGTTGGAAAAATATCTAACGGTCTCTACGCTTCAGTAAGACTGTCATATTAGATGATATTCGATTATCAATCACATTATTGACCCTTTACCAAAGCTATACACAGGCTTTAAATATGAGAAAAATCAGGGAAGTTTGGTCAGCCCCAAAGTCGAAAGCATGGTAGTCATTCAGGCACGCTTATACTTTGTTGCACTGGTTCTGATGGTACTATTTGTTTTTACATTATTGTTTTTATACTGAAAATACATGTATGTAATTCACTGCAACAACTTAGAAAACATGAGAGTCTGAGAATGGGATAAAGTAAGTACTAGGGAATTTTTAAACTTCATCAGGGAAAAATCAGGGAATTTGTTTGTTATATTGAAAAGCTGGGAACCCTGTAGAGAAAGGTAACATTTTATCAACAATGCTTTCAAGGAATCAATAAGGGCCTTCTTAAATTGCCAGAATAAAAAAGAAATTTTTTTTCTTTTTCGATTTTCTCAAAATGACCTCCTATGGACTTCGGCCTTTTTATATTCAAATGCTCAATTACATGTACGTTGTACAGAAAGCCATGAACTCATTAGTGTTCTATGACGTTTCTATCAGAATGTATGATTCTATCATGGTTTGATCCAGTATATGTTTATAAGCCGGTTCACGATTGTAAACTGCGCACGAGCAGAAAAAGGTCATTTAAGATAAACTGACATAGGCATTTATGATATGATGATTATTCATGTATTCCTTTCAAAATATTCATTTTATCACATCCAATCCAAAGAGTAATAAATAAAACCTTCATAATCACTGGTGTTTGACAATAGCCTAAACAATAGTCAAATGTGCCTAAGGCAGACAATAAAACAGATTTCCAAACTTTGTCCCTGATGTACTATTCTAGTCACCTGGTCTATACAATGCCTTTTGCTCTTACAATTTGAATATTCTACCGGTAAAGCTTATGCAAATCTACATTTGCAAGTGATAGTGCTTTTCCTGATGAAAAATCACAAAGGTAATGTGAGAAAAGTTGATCATGCGCTGTGAACTGGCTTATTGTGTATACATTCTTACACTATTTTTTTTCCTATGTGCATCAACAGAATCATAGCAGTAGAGAAGAAGGAAAGAAAACTCCAAGAGATGGCCAGCAAGAGTAAGTAAAAAAGATTATTTTATTTTATTTTGTATTCATTGTCATCTATTATGTACTTTGCCACTTTGTTTATCATCTCTACATTCCCAGGTGAAAACCTTCCATCCTGGCATCAACCTGATATAATAATAATAATAATATAGGATATTTATATTGCGCACATATCCACCTTTTTAGGTGCTCAAGGCGCTCCTATATTACCCGGCTAAGCTAGGCGTTCATAGTGCACACAGCTTCTTAAGGAATTACTTCCTACCGGTACCCATTTACCTCACCTGGGTTGAGTGCAGCACATTGTGGATCAGTTTCTTGCTGAAGGAAATTACGCCATGGCTGGGATTCGAACCCACAACCTTCTGTTTCAAAGTCCGAAGACTAATCCACTGGGCCACAACGCTCCACGTTTACTTATATCAATAAGTACACCAATATCGGAGAAACACAACAAAGAAAATGTGACAAAAGTTCAGCAAGTAATACCAAAGTTATGACTTCTTGAAAATTTGTGATGTCATAAAAGTAGCTGCCCCATCGTTCATGTAGTATTAGCAATTCCACACATACAGAATTCCAACTTTTAAAGATTTTTTGATTGAAATATAAGGATAAAGTAAAAGGGATGTACATATTAAGTTGCTCGTCTGATCTTGTTATATAATAACAAGTATTCATTATTTTTCCAAATCCATCTCAAATGTATGCCTGCATATGCTAATGTAGCACCCTAATCAGATTATCGGTCTATGTTCAACTTCATTAGAATTTTTTACAGGAGCTATTGGAATATATCCTTAAAGGGGAAGTTCACCCTGACAAAGAGTTTATTGTAAAAATAGCAGAAAAAAAATAATCAAAAATATTGCCAGAGGTTTGAGAAAAATCCATCAAAGAATGTAAATCAATGAAATATCATTTTCCCATAAAATTTGAAAACTTAAGGTTTTTACTGTACCTTCAGTATATCAGTAGACAAATAATATGACACCCATTTCTACAAAAAAAAACAAATAAGTCATCTAAATAGTAGACCGGCCAAACCTCAAAAAGTGCTCTAGATAAGGATTCGACGGCAAAATTTGTTAATGCTTGGCATCCCAGCTAATAGTCTTGCAAAAATACCCAGGAATAGCGTATGGCCGGATGCCAAGCGCAATTTTGCGTGAAAATGTCATTTTTAGCGTAAAATCTGAAAGACTGTCGAAAATTACGCATTTTGATATTTTGACGGATTATCATCATATTTTTGATTATCTTTGATATGAAACTATTTTTATTCAGAGTTTCAAATTATAAGTTTACTAAATATGCATTTCAAATTTGAATATTACACACATACATATGGCACAGGAAAACATAAAACCGCGATTTCCGCGAAATAAAAGTTTGTGAAAACTATCAATAGTTTGAAGTTTTTTTACGCAACATAAATTCTTCGATTTAAATGCGTTTATCCATCGAATGTATAGTAAATGTTCTAGTGCCACAAATATTAAAAGAATTTTCAAGTAAGATGGTAGATATCTCATTTTATGTTATCCGAAAGGAGACAATGTGCATTTTACCAGGTGCGCATTTTGAAAGAAAAATTGAAAATACCGTACATTATGTACATAATTACATGTATAAGTACATACTAAAGCGAGT
>NC_054748.1:2090000-2172500 GCF_018143015.1 Lytechinus variegatus | reverse complement strand
AATTGTTTGTCTACATCCATTATCCCCTGGAAGACTATCATTCAGCTACCATTCATCACCTTTGGGATCCTCTATGCAAATGAGGTCAAAAGGTCAATGCCAGGATAAGTCTCTTCCTGTTGAGTTTTGCCTTGATTTACATAGTCTTGAGATTCAGACCCTAATCACAATACATTGGATAGGCAAATACAGGAATAGATATAATCATAGACACAGTCTCACTCACACAGACAATGGATGAAACATTAATCAACAAGTGAATCTTCACACAAGACTAGCAAAATATGCAACTTGCTATTTCAGAGAGTGACCTCCTATATCAGGGACTTTTACATGTTGGCTGCATTCAGACTACTTTCCTCAAGTGAATGGCTTGCACAGCATGTAGGCCTCCTGTGTCTGTAGTCTTGAATTGAGCATCGACATGTCTTTCCACACCAAGAAACAGTGCAAACCTTGGAGTGTTGTGACTGAGTCTGCAAACACAGACCCCAATCAATCACCAATTTTACAAGCTGGTGAGCCTTCAAAGAAACCTAGCACAAAACTTTCTGTATTACATGTATTTCAATGGAGAAATTTCAACACAGTCCCATTGAGCTTATTTAGTCTGTGAATTCAGACTACTTGAAGAACCAACCAATAATTTGGAAAACAGAAAAAGAAACTTGGCATGATTTTGCGGGATGTGCATTTTCCTGTTAGGCACATAAAACATGATGCAATCACAAAGCAAAACCGATGCAATCCGAACATTTCCTTGGACACTTTGAGATGGGTAGCATGCATCAGACGCAGAACCAACCAATGATTCACACATACAGAGCATCATGTAGGCCTATAGATGTGTACATGAATGTCCATGTAGTCTAGTTATTCAGACAGTGCCACTATCCCATGCGAACTGTCAAGTCTGTTGGCCACAAACCTGCCGTGAGAGGGAAAGGGAGGAAACTGACAAATTTCACCTCGTGAGCAGGGAGGAATCGAGCAGGAAAGCATCAATCTATCTTTAGATGGGAGCAAGATCCATTCATATTAATCACCACTTTGGATGGCATTAATGTTCACTTTCACTTCATTCCTACCCCCCTTCTTTGTTTAAAGGTCAAGTCCACCCAAGAAAAATGTTGATTTGAATCAATAAAGAAAAATTTACAAGCATGATACTGAAAATCTCATTAAAATCTGGTTTTCTATTAAAGAAAGTTATGACATATCACTTTAGAATTGCACAAAAACAATTACATACATCCTGGTCGGTATGCAAATAAGGGTATAGTGTCACAGACTCAGTATTTCCTTTTCTATTTTATTACATGTACATGTAGATGAAATGTGAAATATTTTTATATCCTCATTATTGTCTTGTGAAACAAAGTTTTATTCCTCTCTGAACATGAAGAATTTCCATTGCTTTTTATGCTTCAGTCAATTCAAACAATACAACAAAAAAATGGTAAAGGACAACATCGAATCTCTCACTCACAAACTGCTTTGTGAAAAATAATAATACAGCAAAACATAACTTTCATCTGATTTGATAAAATGTTCAGCATAATAATTATGCTTGTTTCATTTTTCTCTATTGATTCAAAATCAAATCAACATTTCCCTGGGTTTTACAAGTTCAACAAAATTTAAATTTAATCCACAAAGCATTAAATATCGAGAAGATGACCTGTTAAACCAGATACACATGTACATGTACCAGCATTTTGGCCAAAGCTGTGTCCTTGCCAAGGTATTATACATGTACTATATTGAATTTACGTCTCTTTCATACATGGCTGTATGTATGCAATAGGCCTACAGCATAGCCTCATAGAGTACATGTAGTCTTTCCTTTCACTTTTCTACAGTACAGTACAAGTACTTGTATGCAGGACGGCATGAAAAGGTGTTGAATATCAAAATCATGAATGTAGGCATACATGTACACGAGTTACTTTATACATGAAGGTCATAATTTGTAAACAAGACAAAAACACACCAAAAATGTCAAGATAAAATCAATCAAATAGGCCTACATGTACACTCACTACACTGTACAAGACCAAAATGTATAGCCCTACAGTACAGTGTACATACATGTAGGCTACATGTACATGCACATGTAATGTTTACCCATTCCTCATTGATATTCTAAAAAGGGCTTTATACATGTACATGTACAATATCCATTGAATGTTGTGACATATGCTACAAAGATGTACATGTACATGAAGGCCTAACTGTACATACAATTGTAGGTGTACATGTACTTGCAACAAGTTGAATTGAAAAACCCATGTAACTGGCATTTGCAGAGTTTTTTAATTACAAACCTAAAAAAACAATCTACAGTGTACTGTACATGTACGTGTACATGTGTACATGTAGTACAATAATCTATAGACAAAGTACATGCAGGCCTACTGCACCTACGGTGTCCACAAATGCTTGCCCAAGACAATAAATTTGATATACACTGTATAAAAATCCAACAGAAATGGTATTGCAATGCAAGTTGCATCAATTTGTAAAGACCCTTGTAACTAAACATCTCCTTCCTGTGTAGATCCAATAGGGAACAGCTTCTTGACCTCTTCATTAAAAACAGGGGCAGATCGTGACAACTCCTTTCCCTCATTGCTGTGTGTTAAAGGCACACTCACAGAATACATGAAAAAAAATTATTGTTTTTCATGTACACATGTACATGTATTCTAACCATCGCAAGAACCGATTAATGCTATTAAAGCACTGTTTGAAGACAATGAAATTTGTGAGACATTTCCTACTTTTGTGCAAGCACCATGAGCGCAGAGCAGAGGCGGATACTGGCACTATAAAAAGAACTCATCGAGTCATCATCATCAGAAATAGACCAAATGCTTTGGTCTCTATCATGTTGGTTGTTCCGCTGAACTCTGCTGGCTCCACTCACCAAATACAGAGACCGAAGTTCTACTGTACATGTAGCTCGATCTGTACAGGGGACTCAATGGCCATGTGTTTATGTCCAGTATACTATTAAGTTCGGATAAAACAGGGAAGTGAAGTTGCGCGACAGCCGAAGTAAGTCACTGTTTTTCCTCTTTTCAGTTTTATTTTTCCATTTTGGTGCATTTCAGGCCAAAACGGAATAATAATCTTTATTTTGGTACAGTTCTTTTTATATATTTTTATGAAATAAAGACAAAAATCGATGAGCCCCGTTGGGGGATTTTGCATTGTTAATCCCCTAATGGTGGCTGCATGATAGCGAGCCGCCTGTGTACGAGAAAAAAATTAAAATGTTCAAAAACTCCTCGAAACCGATGGCTGCCAGCTGACGACATCAGGAAGTGCATAAATTCAGCGCTTTGTATCCTCTGGAAAAAGTGCTATATAAATCCAATTATTATTATTTATTATTATCAAATTAGCATAAAATTTTGAAGGTGGGTGTACAAAGCCATACATCATTTTAATCATTAAAATGCATATGGTGCAACAAAATCTACCCATGTGGGCAATGTAACAATACATGTATGCCTACATAAAGGCCCTACGTGTACGGCCGACACACAAATGTACAGAGCACAAGAGCATGGCTGAGAATATGCAAACAACCCCACAGGCCACGACGCCACCACAACCCTGTCTGGGTCACGCAGGGCACCCACACACACAAGCACTGACTGACTGCAGCGCACAGAAGCTGTGTTTGCAATAGCAAGTGAAGGCATGTGAGGCAGTGATTTTATAGCATGCACGCTCTCCCATTGTCTAGCATCCTATGCCCCTTTCATTCGCACACCTCTGGGGGGTCGGGGGTCAAGCGAGGACTGACGAGGTCAAACCACTCACCAACCTCCCTCTGAACTGTCAACAAAGAAAAGACCTGCTGGTGTTTTTTTTTCTTTCTTTTTTTTCGGGGAATGCAGACTTTCCTGGTTTCACTAGTATCAGTGAACTCTTGCAGGGCGCAGGTTTTCCTTATTTTTCTTTCCTTCCAGCCACTTCCCAATAAATTTGATGGGAGAGTTTCTCTCTCTCCCCGTGGTTCCCAAGTTTGATTTCCTACACAAGGCAATGACCCTTTCACCAAGGTACCCCCGACTACACTATTTAATCAGGGGCACAGAAACTTCAATACACACCTACATGTACATCTACTAGTACTATGGCTACTGCTATAAAATGGCGTAGCCATTTGAATTTGTAGCTCAATAAAACTAGAAGAACTTTTTAAATGTAGATCATATACTGTACATGTTTGTGAAGAAGTATTAAAGTTAAACTTCATGCCTGTGGCATACATTTTTTTTCCTGTCAAATAGACATAAGAACAAAAACCATCAAAATCATGCAGGCCTATCATGGCCGAAATTATAAGAGGTTTATGCTCTATAGAGAACCAATAAAGATTTTAATCTGTAGCGCAGTTGTTTTGTGCACTCCGTTTCAAGAATGAAATGAATTTCAAAACTAAACACTTTCAAAATTAGTTTTAGGCTGTGTACAGGAATTCAAGCCTTGCCTGGGCCTATGCTGTTAATAACATTTTAACCTCTACAACAAAGAACATATTTGTAGGCCAACATGCACCTCATATCAAAGAGATACTGCAAAGACACAAAATTGTGATTTTGAACAATGCCAACTGATAGCCTCACCGTACACAAACGCGCCTCATGAGGGGTCAGAGCTGTGCTTAGAAACGACATGTACCTTCTATTCAGCATGCAGACAATGGGTTCCCCCATTCCTATACACTCAACTCCCACCTGATTTCAAAAGGTTCCTTTTTGTTAAGCAAACAGCTGCCACACGACCAAACTCGCCACCTGCCTATTCAGGTGACCCAGCTTTTGTGCATGTTCCATCTTTTAGAGAAAAAATTGAATTCCTATGCATGATGCTTATTCATGAAATAATTCACTTTTCTCTTTACTATACAAACTTAAAGTTTGTTGTATCAGCTGCAAACTGCATGGTTAATGGTTTTGCCCCTTATATTTATACATACATTGTACATGTAGGCCCCCTACACATGCAGTACATCATGTACAATGTATGTATGTTCGCATTTTGTATTATTACACTTGCATACTGTACAATGTATATTATCATTATGAAAAAAAAAATCTTATGCCTGGCCATATTATCATATACAATGTAACTCGCATTTAAGCTAGAGCTCTTACCTCAAAAAACTATGGCTGACATAATTTACATGTAGAACAATTACAAGAATATTTCAGTAAATGAAAATGTGGTATTGACCATCTGTACGCAAAAAAAAATCTACAAAATTACAAAAGTGTGTCCTTTACACCAAATGTATTGCAGCAAAATGCCCCATAGAAGAATATTTCATATTCTTATGAAATAAAAATGTGGGTTTATTTATCAAAAACTTTGGAAAACAATGCAAGAATTGTTTATCATGGAATTCCAATGATTGCAAGATCTAGCCTTGTGGGGTAATTTATTATTTAAAAAAAAGACCAACATTTCTGTTTAATACATGTAGGAGAAATGGTTTGAAACTCGACTGCAGATCTCTGCACTTTTTCAGTAGACAATTCAATATTTGCACAGCATATGGCAATTAAACAGTACGTTTTTTATGTACAGGTAAATATATCAAATGAACAAAGTAGATCTTGGCTACTCCGACATGTTGTTTAGCCAATAGGGCTTGATTCAGCGACTGTCACAAATGTATTTTTTATACTATGGTCTAAGTCATCATCAGAAGAAGCATCTGATGTCACTCACAAAGGTTTAAATTTTTTCCACCAATAATAATATTCACCACGTTCACCAAAAAAGAATCTATTCTAGCATGTCTAGAGAGATATAATTCATTCCCAAACTCTCTTCTCTCTCGCTCAGTCATTCTCATCTCATCGCCATACATTGTAGGCCTAATTCATCTTCATTTTAAACTCTAGTCTCTACTTTCACTCTGGAATCAAAAGTGTCACTGAGTGACTGACACTGCACTGCCACTAGCTACTACTAGTCACTGTTCAACTTCTGATCAACAGACAACTCAACTGACCGGGTCAATTTCACTTATTTTTCAGGGGAAAATGACAATTTTCAACATATGTACTTAAAGCAAGTGAATCTAGATCCATTATTAATTGGCACAAAAAAATATGTTTACGTCGAATTTATTGAAATGGATGTGTGGTTGAATTGGAATTGTTGTTGGAGACCAGTCATGCCAGTCGAGAATTATAATTTAAAGTTGTCCAAAATTGATAGTGATACACAGGTCTGTCTAATCTAAAAATCAAGAGAGACATACAAATTAATGGGTATTTTCAGACCCCGAATTACCTTGCATATGGTGGTGAATTTTCGACAGTTTAATCTTGAAAACATCGCCCTGTTTGACGACACACGAACATTTACAATTCCGTTTCTATAGCCCGCGAAAGATAGATGGCTTGAACAATGGACTTCTCGCGTGTGTTGCGTGCATTCCCCAGCGACGAATTCCTGACGATCTCTCGAGCACGTTGTTAGCAAATGTTACCTTGTTTTCCACTTTTTCCACACTTGTTTCGACTACTTCCACTAAAAATCCAATTTGGCTTGCTGTTTCTGATACCTTCGTGTCCTTTCAAGATGCTGAGTCCTTATTTCGTGCATTTTCAGGGCAATTTTGCCGAAAAATCTTGTCTTGTTTTGGCCCTGTGTGTTCCTTTCCTCAGCATTTCGCCATCTAATCAACATGTCTTCTTTGGAATCGATCAGCTGCCACACGATGACGTCACGGCGAGTTCATTCGAGAGAAGGCGCATTGTTAGGAGGGATAAACTTTTCTTTTTTTTCAAAACAAAACAAAATCGGGAATCTCTGTTTGAAGTGTAAACATTTCGTGGTTTCTCTCTTTCAGAAAATATAAGCCTACTTAATTCAATCTTGAAAGTATCTTCCAATTTAGGACCTGTTATGGAGTTGTTTGAATGATAATATTCTAATTCATAAAATTTGCTCTCGATCTGGAAATTCACGTGGGTCCCCCCAAGGTCCCCCCCCCTAAAATTTAGGTTGATGACCCTTTTTTTTGCTTGTCAAAAATGTTGGCGATCCCCTCCTAAGATTTAGGTTGATAACCTTTTCTTTCCTGTGTCCATCCAAAAATTTCAGGTGGCCACCTAAATTTTTTGGCTTCCAACGCCAATATAATGGTAGGCCTACAGAAAATGGAACTTGTTATTATTATCTATTCGTTAGTTTATGACAAGCCCAAAATTCTCCTGGAAATATAAACATCATTTTCTTATATAATCATAGGGCGAATGTTTGAAAAATTGGATCTAAGAGTGGCCAGGCATACAGATGGGGGGGCTGGGGGCGCCTCCCCCCCCAAAAAAAAAAATACTTAGAATAAAGAGAAAGGGTGAAATATGATATTACTTTCTGAATAGCATGTCAAAATCTTCACAAAATTTGTTTTGTGATGAAAATGTCGAAATCTTTGCTCACTTGTTTCACTCGTTCGCAGCTTTTTATAAATTTTGCCTAATACGCCATAACTTATCCCCTCAAGATTTTTGACTCACTACGCCATTGCATTAGATGATAAATTCTTAGAGTTTTGAAACTCCTTACCATGTTTATCTCAAGCTTCGATCAACTTTTTTCATTATTATTAAAAACAGAATAGAACCCGGAGAGCACTATAGCGTACCTAAGGGGGGCAGACTGCCCCCCCCCCCCGACCAGTCACAACTCATGCAAGGGACGTATCCCTTTTTCCACCGTCTCAGATCAGGGCCCCATGTATAAAATCTAATATTATCATGTTAACCAGTGGCGTACCTAGGATTTTCCACAGGGGGGGGTGGGGGGGGGGCAAAATCGTCCGCCAAAAAAATTGACAAACAAAAAAAAGAAAAAAAGGTCTTCAAGCTCATCAGGAGGGTGGGGGCAAAAAGGTCTTTCAAGCTCGTCAGGGGGGCAGGGATACGTTCTTTGCATGGGTTGTGGCTCGTCAGGGGGCAGAGTGCCGCCCCCCCCCCCGGTAGGTACGCTAGTGATGTTTTATCAATATCAATGGAATTTTTCATGGAATCCTTGATTTTGATTGGCTGCTAAGCGTTGTTACCATAGTAGTTACCATATAGGATAGCAAAATTACCATAAAAGTAACTTTTATGCAACTGGACCCAGAGTTCCGCATATATACCCCACATGACGTAAACTTTAATAGCGACTAGTCGCTAAATGAAATATAACAGCCTATCAAGATCTTCGTTACATTCGCATTTAACTAACAATGGATACGTACTTATTCTTTTTTGCTTGTCAAAATTTCATTCAACTCGACTCCCCCCCCCCACACACACACCTTTTAAAAATCCTGCGTACGCTTTAGACATAATTTTAATGTGTGTATATATATATATATATATATATATATATATATATATATATATATATACATTTTCTTTTTAAGATTGTTTTTTTTAATCCCAGCCCCCCCCCCCCATCAATGAAATTAACATCAAGAAATTCAAAATGAACAAATATATTATTTCAAATGACCAAATAATGAAATACCTGATTAATATCATACGTTTTCTTGCTGGTCTCTGATTTTGTCATGTTTTGCAGTGTTTATTTTTTGTGTATTGATTTGCAGTCCCTTTTTAGAATTAACATAAATTAACATAAACATAAGCCCGGAATATAATACGCTGCCTTTTGATAAAACAGAAAAAAAAATTAGTTTCTTGGGAAAAAGAAACTTTATATCATTATCCCATAAATAGTTGAATTGGAAAATAACTGACCAATTAATGAACAGGTAATTCACTCGTCAAATATATTCATTCGGTGTTCCAATAGAATAACCCTCGGAACCGCTAGTCGTGAATATTGTCCCTCCAAACTGAACGAATCTATCTACCCTAAAAGGGAGTGTAATCGCCCGGCAACCAATCTATTTATACCGCCAGTGATATGTGCGTGGTACGAACCACATGATCCCGCGGCGGTAGTATTCTGCCATTTGCTTGGCATGGACTGAGAAAATCGTGGGGCCCACATTTTCCTCTGTGCAGTGTCCCTCACGTCTTATTTGAACCCCTTTCCATTACGGGCCATTTGGTTTAATCCACTCGAATTACATAACAGTTCTACGTGCGGGAATTTTCGTCATCCAGACGCAATATTGCGACGTATATTACAGAATTGATATTTCATAAGCCGTATTTTGTCTTACAATGTATTTCATTTCACAATGGCATGGTTATCGTGTAAATCAGAACGACCTATCAGGAATAGGACGTTATCAATTTGTATTTATCATATCCCCGACACTGACTCCTTTGTTTCTGTCCACTGTAAAAAAAATGAAAAAATTAATAATACATAATAATAGTAAAGTGACATAATAAATATATACATAACCGCTCTATTCCAGCAATTGGTATATCTTCTGATTATTTTTTTTTCGGTTACAGTTTCATTTACCTCAGTATCAAAAAGATTTTTTGGAGAAAATCGAAGTTCCAATTTGCACCGATGCAGAAAATTCGTCAAAACTCGATATGGAAATTTGCATTAAAAAATAATGCATGACGACGTGCAAATTTATGCGCTATCCGATTCGATGAAAACCCTGATTATGGAATAATAAAAGTTTAATTGAAAAACAAATCTGCTGTATACCAGTTTGAAGATATACCTATATTTTTAAGTAAAATGGAGGAGGATTTTTTTGCCACTGGTTATGGGGGGCTTCGTAAAATTTCAATGTGAATTGTAATTTTATAATTTATCTGCATAATTGTATATAACAAAGTTTCACAAAATATTTATAAGCAGCCATTTTAATATAAAACAGTCCCTTTCCAGGTCAGATGTGCTACATGAGCTACAGCATATTCGCTTCGCTCTCAGATGTGTGGGAATCTGCGCAAAATGTGTTATACTTGCGTCTCGCTCCAGGGGGGGGTGCATTGGCGGCGGAAGCCAATAAATTTAGGGGGTGTCCACCTGAAATTTTGGAATGGACATATGTAAAAAATAGGACAAGCGCCCCAAAAATTTTTGACAAGCAAAAAAAAAAAAAAGAAAAAAGGTCATCAACCTAAATTTTAGGGGGGGGACAACACACGTTTCAGGGGGGGCACGTGAATTTAGGGGGGGACGCAGGAAAAAAAATTGACAAGCAAAAAAAAAAAAAAAAAAAAAAAAAAAAAAGGTTATCAAAAAAAAATTTAGGGGGGGACCGTCCCCCAACTTAAAATTTAGGGGGGGGACACGTCCCCCCCGCTTCCGCCGCCTATGGGGGGGTGTCAAATGTATTGCTGTATACAAACGTGACGAAATTATTTCGAAACACCACAAACGAGTTTTTCTCTGTGTGCAAAATAACCCCAGAAACAAGTTTTTCGCGGGCTTCATTTAGACATTTTGGCCCCTAAACAAGTTGTCGCCAGAATATATGACCCCTAAACAAGTTTTGTCTCGGGCTCGAACGCCGCAGAAACGAGGAGGAAAAACCCACGGGGGAAAAGCTTGGGGGAAAATATACCCTAAACACGTTTGGCTAGTAAAAAAAATCTTTAGAAAAGAAAACACACTCCGTAGGTTTTGACCCCGCGATTGCATTGACCAGTCTTTCAAAACCATCTCTTTTTAGTTGAAAATCTATGTTCTTGAAACCCTTTACTATAGTGCAAGCGCGGCCTGCGTCAAAAACTAAAAAAAAACCTTAAAAGCGTTTTTTTTTTTTTTTCTTTTTTTTTTTGGGGGGGGGGGGGTCACGCATGTGTAGAGCAATATATTTGACTCTCCCCCGGTCACGATTGTTGTTTCCTGGCGCTTATAATTATGTCGACCCCCCCCCCTCCCCACCACCGCCACCACGAAATCCTGATCCGTCCTTATGTTAATTGAAAGAAACTGATTTTTTGAAGCAAATTATTGTTCATCATTACATCCGACTAGTACTTTTCTGCAACTGTCTCAGAGTAGGTCCATGCTTGTGGAGGAAAAAATGCAGAACTTTCATGATAACGCCACCTACGACAATAAACATTATAGTTTCCACGATTCATATCCGATTCTGACCAATGATTTTATATGGCATGGTGTGCCGTCTAACCCTGCTTTTCACCACTGTTTGATGATAGAATTTTAAGTTGTGATAGTGCTGGTCATTTGCATGCATTTAAAAAATATATGATAGTAATATGAAATTCGCCTTTTCAGTCCCCCCCCCCCTTCTCTCTTTTCTTTCAGATCTTTTAAATACACAATAAAAACACTGGTTAAAATTCTTATACAAGTGTTTATCAGAAACCTATACAATAGTTGTTAGGGCACAACAGTTTAAATTGTGTTTGATTAACGGCCTAACCACCAAATTTTTAAAAATACCTAATCATCAATAATGCATGGTTGTTTACACTATAAAACAACTACTGTAACTTTGATATATCATGTACAGTAAAGAGCTTTGTATGAAATTTTTAAGTACGTAATTGTGTATCCGTCAGTGTGCTCATTCTGCCCCTATACATTTTAATTCAGAATAAAATAAACTGAAATAATATTAAAAATCTTGCTTTGATGGAATAATAATCACATCTGATGTATGTAAAGATGAATATGAAACACATAAATCAATCATATCGAACCGTTCATAAAAGTGATATTCGTTAGTCTAATTCTGGATCTGTGACCACAGAGTCATGCCATTTGACATCAAGCTTACCAATAATTTGATCTTTGGGCCGATTTTATGATAGATCATATTTATAATCATTTCAAGCTGTCGTAGAAATCAGCTCCACACTGCAAAACCCCCGGTGTTGATTTAACACCAGCTCATAAACTATATATATCCACACCAGAGAAGTATTGAAACAACACCAGTTTGGAATCAAACCGTTGCTGTTTTAATACTAATTGTTGTATAAGCACCTTTTTGGTGTTATTCCAAAACCAAGCTGGTGTAGTTTAACACTTCTCTGGTGTGGACATATATTCTGGGCTGGTGTTAAATTAACACCGGTGTTTTTGCAGTGCACAGTCAATTATTGCAAAGCTTTCTGCAACCAAACCAAAGTCTATGGCCGGACAGGACAGGTATTCTGAAGTCGGGTTTAACTTAAACTCAGGTTTAAAGTTGTGGTTTAAGTATGGGAGCCAAAAGTATCAAAATTTATATTAAGTTGTATATTTCTTTGGTTTACTGTGCTCTTTCCTGATTCATCGATGGTGAAGACAATCATCTATTCATACTTCCTACATAATTATGAATGATTTGAGAGCCGATTGAGCTGAAAGTATTTGATATTTCTACTGTTAGTGATTTATGTAACAATTGGCTTCCCATACTTAAACCACAACATTAAACCTGAGTTTAAGTTAAACCCGACTTCAGAATACGGGCCTATGAAATAATAAGAATCATTCTTCTTTCCCATCTCTATAATCTCTATATTTCTGCCCATAAACTTGTATTATTTCATTATCATATTTACCCGGCAGATTGAAGGTATCTTTCAAAATAGTTTGTTTAGAAAATATAAATAAACAGCAAACTTATGCGTGTATAACGTTTTCTTTATTTCTTTGGTCCAAATACATACAGCGAAGTATAAAAAAGTTCAATAGATGATAATTGAAAATATCTTTGAATATTACAAAGTGGTATTGAATCCTTGACTAAGGAAAATTATGATTACAAAAATGTTGTTTACAAATTGTATAACTAGTTGTATAATAACAATCTTGTTTAAACAAGGTTTTAAATATAATGATCAAACAACTCATTTTAACCCCTTTTATCATTGCAAATCGTATCTCGAACTTTGATCGAGGCCAATAACAATAATCGCTGATATCCATCTACATAACATAAAAAAAGAGAACGATATAAGGTATAACTTATCTTTACATCATGCAAATAATATTATGAGTATTATAAAATGCAACCAATGCCCAAGCATTACAGCTGACTATAAAGACTGTAAATATTACTTTAAAATAATCATTATCCCGTATATTTAATGGCAATAATGTTTTGTTTTCACTACAAAAATTATTTATAAAAAAAGCATTGTACAGCTAACAATTTTGCGTGGACAATACACAGATATTATAAATGCCTTTTTTTAGTTTCGTACAATTCAATACAGCCTTATCAAATCATATTCATGCAGTAATACTTTTTTGTGGCAGGTCAGATAAAACAATTCTCCACCCCCACCTCTCTCCCTCTATTTCTCTTCTTATTTCTGTCTCTATTTTCTAAATCGGACCCCCATCATCACTCTCTCTCTCTCTCTCTCTCCTTCCCCTCCAACTGTCATCTTTACCCTGAAATTTCTTTCATTTTTAAAAAGTTCGTTTTTGAAAATGCATTATACTACCGAATCCGAAGAGCTTGACTTGATAATGCACTCGCCCACAAAGTACCCCCCCCCCCATGCCCAATCTGAAAAGGATGATAACTTCACATATATGACGTTGCTTAACTTAAACAAAATATATAGATATTGATGTTTTTGCCTTCCTTTATTGCAGCCTACACGAAATTAGACAAAATTGAACAGTTGTTGTGGATACAGTAAGGAAAGGATTTCATTGTTATCCTGTTGTGGACATTTACGGCTTGCAGTAAAACGCCATCTACGGCAGAAACATTATACTCTCAGATCCTCAAAATCCGTCTGTGACACTGCAAAATGAAAAAAAATATAATACAAACAACAAATATAGTTATGGGCAGAATGTACGGGAAATATTGTTTGGGGCGGGGTGGGGAGAAAGAAGGCGAGAGGGGGGCATAAGACAGAGAGATATGAGGTAAAATTCCATTAATTTTCACGGTAATCTTGTTGAAGATGTTTAATTTTATTCGTGTCAATCGGACGACATGAGTTTTCGCTACCGTGATGCAAGACAAATTCAAGCCAATTAATCAGTAATTCTATTGAAAATGCACGTCAAACGACAAATCACTGTCAAGAGGTCTTTGTCGAAAATTGTCAACAAAAAAAACAAAAACATATTCGTCCTAAGTTTTGGAGCTGACAATACGTCGCTTGTCCAGAATGCATGCAAGACAAAACTTCTGTCTTGATTCGTCTATTTTTGACAAAGCCTTCTTGGTTGGTCATTGTCATGAAGGGCATTTAAAAATACATTCTTTATGTTCTTAAATATGTCGTGCGTGTTGGTAGCGAAAACGTCGTATTTGACAAGTAATCGTATATCTAAACTAAAACAACTGGAGGATCCACGGGGGGCACAGCCGGCTCGTGCCCCCTCACCCCTTTGAGAGACTCAATCAAAATGTGTAATGTAAAATGCCGTTAAAACACGAATGTACCCCCCCTTGAAAGTGAGGTCCCTCTTTGGTTTGCTTTGTTTTTTGCTTGTCAACTTTTTTCGCGGACGAAATGTACTTAATTCTTGGTTGAAATATTTTTCTTGCTTGTCAATTTTTTTTCAGCGGGGAAAAGTGCCCCCCCCTTCGGAAAAACCTGGATCCGCCCCTGACTCAAACCGTAATGTTCGTTAAATCCCTCGGAGAATTGCATGTCACTATTCCATTTAAATTACAAGATTAAGTTAATGAATGTGCCCCCAAACGTTGTGGTGGGAAAGACTAAAAAAAAACGTTTTATTGCAGAAATTCATTCATATTACGTCATAATCTTATTCGATTGGGAGCCCAATTAAAATAGAATATCTGGGGCCTGTTGCAGAAAGAGTTGCGTTTAAACGGAAGCCAAAAATCAATCGCAAGTCCCAAATGCTCGCTGTTGATTGGTTGAAAATCATGTTGCGCTTGATTTTTAGAGATGCGATTGATTGCAACTCTTCATGCAACGGGTCCCTGCATACTTTGTCTAAACCTTCTCAATCATGGAAAGATGGGGCTGAAAATTTCAGGATATATATAGGCCTAATCATTGTCCGTAGCTTTCCAATATCCAATTACTAAATGTAATTTAGTAATTGCATTAAACGGCTATTTCGAATAAAATAATTAAAAGGTGAAGATGTTGAAAACATTATCGAAAGAGGGCGGTACATTAAAATTTAAATCCTTATTCTAATGGGTCTTGTAATATTCGGTGACGTTCTCATTACCGGTCCCTTATTAAAGATGCACACTTTGATATGACAAGGGTGTGCGCGTGCATACTAACCTAATTCGGATAAGTTGACCCCGGATAACCGACTGGAGGTGGTTGCGGGTATCCAGTAGTTGGTGGAGGCGGTTGCGGATACCCGACTGGGGGTGGATTCTGCGGGTACGGATATGCTGGTGGGGGTTGCTGTGGGTAGCCTTGTTGGGGGTACGGGTAGCTCTGCGGTGGGGGAGGTGGTGCGGTTCCAGTCGGATAGCTAGGCGGTGGAGGGTTGGTCACGTACTAAAGATAAGTGAATGATATAACGAAGATTAGACAACCTATTTCCCCTTCCACGATAACTCAACTCCTAGATAAACTCCCCCAGCGATTTATTTTCTTATTTATCTATTCATTTTTTTATTTCATTCAAAATGATAATAATAATCATTATTTATTCATTTTTATTTATTTATTCATTTATTTATTATTTTTTGTGGGGGTCCATATATCATCAAACAAATAATTTCTCAGCCATCATATTTATTTCGATATATGAATATATATATTTCTTTATTCGGATAACGTTCCATACTTACATTACAAGATGAATTTATGGAATTTATATAACATATGTGGGGGATGCTTGCATATGACGTCAGCTTTAAAAATAGATAAATGAATAGATAGATAAATAAATGAATAAATAAATATAAAAACATAGCTCTCTTATTCTTGGGTGTTTTTTTTTAATCAAACCAATATATATCTAATTTTTTGTTTCTACGTTTGTTTATGGCGAGGGATGCTGGAATGCAACAACATATACATGATTTTATCTTTATATGCCTATATGTATTCATGCCTTAACCCATCAATCCAGCCCGCATAATAATACAACTTGAATATAATCGTTACAATAAACCCATTAAAGTCCAACATTGGTATTATATTACACATCTCCATCATCATTGCCATGTTAACGGACAGCTCTTAAAAAGTTCAGCGAAAATGCAGGCATTCCTTCATTGCAAACTGAGTGTATATTTTTCTGTACAGAAATGCCCCCTCCCTTTTTTTGAAGAATCCTTCATCCATCCCCGTTAATGAATACCAATTTTCGGCAATATTTTGTGTAAAAAAAATATGTATGCATGCCATCAATATTATTGGTGGGCTGATGACAAACACCCTTCTTCATTTTCCGTATTATAGTGGAGCGTTGTGGCCCAGTGGATTGGTCTTCGGACTTTGAAACAGAGGGTCGTGGGTCCGAATCCCAGCCATGGCGTAATTTCCTTCAGCAAGAAACTGATCCACATTGTGCTGCACTCAACCCAGGTGAGGTAAATGGGTACCGGTAGGAAGTAATTCCTTAAGAAGCTGTGTGCGCTATGAACGCCTGACTTAGCCGGGTAATATAGGAGCGCCTAGAGCACCTAACAAGGTGGATATGTGCGCAGTATAAATATCCTATATTATTATTCTATTACATGAAATGAGAATTATTTGATATTTTTTGTAAGTGTTTAAAGGTAAATGCTAGTTTTGGTAACGATATCAAAATGAGTTCGTACAGAATTTAATGAAATGACCACTTAAGTGTCTGTTTGTATAAATAAAACGCATGTGCCAAATGATTCTGGAAGAAATTGTGTAATTGCTGAGAAATCAGCAAATAAGCACGGGATTCGGGTAGGGCGTCGGGCCCGACGCCCTGAGCAATGATTATACATTGTCCCACGTGCGCTTATCTGTGTTGGGGATTTTCGGTGTGAACATTTTTCAGCGTAGATTTCAAGATTTCACAAAGTTCACTTTATGTGACTGTACCAGATCTAGATCCTCGATGATATACTGACAATTAAGCCTTGTTTTACAGACTTTCTCATGAAATCAGTGTTTACTGCAGCTACTGGAATTTCTCTTTAAAACAGGTCTCCCAGGTAACAATGCCATAAAAGGGATTCTTTTGACACAGTACATTATTAGTCAATGCTATTTGAATTTTCTAACAATATGCAAACGAATTAGGGGAGATAACATCGCATCGTCAGCAGCTAGCCCATTGCATATTCATGAGGACTTTAAACTGTTTCAGCGAAATAATTTATAAAAACCATTGAAATGCCAGAACTTTGTTATTCCTTGTTCAATTTGGGTCAAATTGCCAGTGGTTTGCTTCTTGGATTTAACTCGTTCTGTTTAAATCACACAATTTTCAGCCGGGAGAAACCCTTCAATGATAATTTTCTTTGCTTGACAGATTTTTCTTTTCAAAGACATATGCTATGATATTCTTCCCCGTTTCACATTTTGGCGGGAACAAACAAATCAAATAATTAGTAATGGTAATGTAATGAAAAGCAATATGAACATTTCTACGCCATCACACCCCTCCAATTTATTAAATCTTTGATCCACCCGCAGCTGAACGTTTGCATGATATAATATTTTTACTACACGGATAATAAAAAATGGATTAGCAATACAATTAAAGTATCACTAAAATCTGTCGGTCTACTTAGTTACAACTTAGTCTGCTGGGCAAACCCTTCACTCGAGTAAAGGGTCTGAAGTGCAGCCTACTCCTGCCTTGTGAACTGAAGGCCCTCTCGCTCAGCAAGTTTGTATGTACTAGTCTTTGCGTGGAGACACACTTGTTGATCAAAATTCTAGTCAGGGTCTGTGCCCGCAGACTGGTCACAACAACCGACAATGCATGATTGAAATTACTCATTTAATTTTGGACTGGGATCTTAATCATCATCAATGTTATAAAAAGAAAAAAAGAAGAGTGATGGAGCTTACAACAACTGTCTTTTCCTCCTTGACAACTGTCCTCGGTGGGGGCGGCTGACGGCTTGCACTGGCAGCGGCTGCGGCCCCGGCCCCTAAGGCCGCCCCTGCCATGAAGCCGAAGGCAGGACCAGGTCCATGGTGATGATGACGATGTGGAGGGGGATGGTGGTGGTGATGGTGGTGGTGGTGGTGTCCAAACTAGATTGAAAAAAAAGAATATATAGGAAAAATAATTATTCTATAATTAGGCCTAAGGTATAATGCAAACATGTTGTGGTGATACGGGGGAAATGACCATAAATCTATCCATTTCAACATGTTTAAGGAGGGGAGCGAACTGACAGCACTTGTGTGATATGACATTGACTGTGTGTTAAGGTTAGCTAGTCCCTAAGTAATAGGTGTCGATGTCTGAATGATGATCGGATCAGCGAGTGAGCAAAGCGACCGAGCTGGAGGAGGGTGTGTGTGTGTGAGTGAGGGGGGTGGGTATCTCCCTCCAATGATAGGGACTTTTCAAGATATTGGCATGCGAAAATCGCATTTTAAAGCATACTAAGATCACTTTGTAATATCGTAGTTCAATTTCACTATGAAATTACCAAATCACATATATTTCCTTCAAAAAATCATGAACACATTGACTAAACGATAGATGCGAGCGCAATGCACAAATAAAAAACCCCCGAAAACAAAACAGATTTTTTTTTTTTAAATCTAGAACGGGACATTCTATTCATGCTTTGTAAATCATGAAAGCTTTGGCAATTTGGTATATTCCGGTCTTCCTACTTTAGTAGCGCGAAGTGCGAGCAGAAAATTGTTATTCTGATCTGAAACTAGATAATTTTAGCAAGTTTTAATAAAGAAGAAGTTGCGTATCTCATGAGAAGGCGTGTTCTAGATTTAGTCATAGACAAATAAATAAAATCAATAATGCGAGCGCGAAGCGTGAGCTGAAAATATTTGATATTCCGATCTGAAAAAGGGTCGATTAAAGCACTGTTAAAACACTGTGTAGGAAAATTGTGAAGTGGATATGGATCGTACTTAATAAATGGGGCGACATTCTAAGGACATTCATCAACATATCTTTATAGGCAAGAGATAAAATTTGTCGATATGCCATTCTGAAAATAGGGACATTTTGATTATAGGAAGAATTGATAAAATGTTATTATCTTTATTATTACTCTAATAAGCACAATGAGAGCGTGAAATTTGTAGATATCAAGGCTTGCCAATTGGACATTTTAAGCACGTTTGTTATTAGGAATATGATGCATGGATATATTTTAATTGATGCCTAAATGTTATATGTTTTGACAATGAGACCTGATAAAGGATATTTTTTGGAATAAACGAAGAGCATTGGTTCTTCAAATAATGCGAGCACGCAGCTCGTGCTGAAATGCTAATATCAGATCATAAAACCGTGACGGACATTTTGCAAAGCACTTTTTAAAGATAAATTTGTAAATCAAACAAAATGTTTAACGCTCGCTATCCGAGCTGAAATATGTTTTGTATAATGACTCCAAAACTTATTATTTTAAGCTCTACATCAGCCTTTTGAACAAGATCTTGCATTATGGGTAATGATGCTGATAAGATTATGAGTAGTTGAGAACTTAGGTCAGGGGTATTAAAAGGTAAATGGTGCGTGTACCCTTTAACGGAAATTTTCAAAGATGTAAAAATGACGACCGATATCTAACATTTTAATATTATTTTCATTAATTCCCCATTCTCATTTTTATCAACACAAAGACATTAACTGACAAGGGACGTAAATAAAAGAATTGTTAATTAATCCACTGTATTACATTGCGGAATCACATAGATATGACCGTGGATAAACAAAAACCGACTCCGGAATGACCCAAGCTTCTTACGTTATTTTCATTGACATACCATCGGTTGGTCTGGAGTCAGTTTTGTTAGTGTGGCAGTAGCTACACAACTTTGAAAGGAAAAAAATCAAAGGAAAATAAACATGAACTTTCATCTGATATTTACTAAAAGAAGAAAAAAAATTATAAAATTAGGCGTTGTCGGTGTTGCTGTCATCTACGTTCTACGGTTGCGATCTTTTCAAGATACTAGTAATCAAAACAAGTCGGCGCTACAGCTGCCACCCCCGGAAGTGGAAGGGGGGGGGGGGGCTTAAGTGATCGCACTTTTAAAAAATATATGATATGAATATAGTTAATTCGGATAATTCAAGGTTTTGATGCCGTCAACAAGACATATTTCAGTTCACTGCATTTAGTGCCCGAACCCTTTACCCGGACAGTTGCGTCCTATAGATGTTAGAAGTAGGCCTCATAATGACAGTGAGTGTACGCGTGTAAAATATTTATGCTTTCTAAGGAGATATCATACTTTTCTGCAGGGGCAGTCCATATATTCAATTATAGGCGGGGGGGGGGGGTAGAAAGACCCGGGGCAAGACGACCCGGTGGTGACATCATATTTTTGCTTTTTGTGTCCCGTGCCCAATATTCCACATGTGATGCACGGACGCGCGGTGAACACTAGTTTTACGAAGAAACAACCGTACAAACCCGAATCATCAGACTATCAGACTTTGAACTGCTCCGATAAATATGAACAAACGACATATTGATATTCATGTGTACACTCTAAAAATGAAGTGCTAATTTAGCTCATAAAGAGCGTGTATAGTGTCTGCACTTCGGAGTGCCGATTTCAAATTCTTAAAGAGCGTGTATAGTGACTGCACTTCGGAGTGCTGATTTGTCTAATTCAAATTCAAATTTGAACTAGACAAATCAGCACTCCGAAGTGCAGTCACTATACACGCTCTTTAAGAGCTAAATTAGCACTTCATTTTTTAGAGTGTAAATATACAGACATCGGGGGCCCGTAACACAAATCTTAGCATTCATCGAAGATGTATTTTTTTTAACAAGTGCACATGCACCTGGTTACCAATATGCGTATAGCATTTCCATTTATTTGAAAGCAGGATAAAAGAGCATTGTTGATTAAATGCCTTGCCTACGGCCAAAGGTGCCGCGGCCGGGGATCGAACCCCGGACTTTCCATGTATATCCAGGCGCCTTAGACCACTCGGCCACTGCATCTCATTGACTATAACATACGATCAATCATGAAAGTCAAGCGTATTGGTAGCCCATGTAGACCAACTGCTTATAAACCAAATGATAATGAAGGATCATATATACTTGGAAAAATGCCCATCAAGATATAATATGATTATTGTCTGTTCATTTCGTAAAATGGAAATAAGGGTTCACAGTTAAACCATATGAGGAAGTTATGGCACATTCACGTTTCATAATACGAGTTTCAGTGTTTATACATAATTTTGTGAATAATGAAATCTGCTGCACGGCATGCATGATACAGTGGAAATTCCCCATTCTATTTTTAGTTTGAGTAAATACATGTTTCGTCAGTTCCCTTTTTTGTTGAGAAACATCCTTACAATACGAAAGCAAAATTTAATTTAGTTGAAAAGGAAATTAGACGAAATGGAAGGCAGTATATATGGCTCACTGTAGGGCCTATCTGTTTCCATCTATCTAGACTAGAAGGGGCCAGACTTGAATAGCATTCATGCTATTTTCTGGTTCCTATTATTCTTGCTTTTCTATGTATTCATAACCAATTTTCTGTAAACTTGTAAATTGGTATTATCATTGCATTGGATAATCAGTTCATTCATTCATATCTCTAAATAAGAAAAAAATATGACGTCAGCTATGGAGCGTTGTGGCCCAGTGGATTAGTCTTCGGACCTTGAAACAGAGGGTCGTGGGTTCGAATCCCAGCCATGGCGTAATTTCCTTCAGCAAGAAATTTATCCACACTGTGCTGCACTCAACCCAGGTGAGATGAATGGGTACCCGGTAGGAAGAAATTCCTTGAATGCTTTGAGCGCCTAGGCAGCCCAGCTAAAGCCGGGGTAATAATAATAGCAGGGCCCGCTGGGAGAACAGTTTTCGGAACTGAAGCGGCTTCCCTGGGTAAATATACCTATATTATTATCATATTATTATTAGCTATAGATTTTCTCGACACCACCCTCCCGATATACAAAATGTCGTGACACTGCTCTTTTCGTGTATAGGTCCTATAAGAAGAAAATATAGGTGCACTTAATATTGTTAGCTATGATTATGATCCTTTCTTTGAACAAAACCCTCCATTTCAGTATTCTGATCTTGATCTGAGATAGAACCGATTGTGTCTGATATTGAACTTAACAAGCTCTGACCACCAACTCCTTCCCTCCTTTCATTTTGAATTATTTTTATCAATTAATCAACGAGTAAATAAATGGATAAATTATTTAATCAAGAAAGTAATGAAGCAAGTAAGTAGTAAGAAAGCAAGTAAGTAAGAAAGTAAGAAAATAAGTAAGTAGGTGATTATTCAATTATGTTTTTATTATTATTTATCAATTCGTGAATATTTATTCATTTTGTTCAGTACTTTGTGGGAGGGGGGGGGGGGGTGCTTTTGTCCGCTGATTATCCTTACAGTCTGTTTTTCAGTAGGGCTTGTATCTTAATATTTACGTTCCCGACCTGCATGTTATCTTGATTATTATACATAATAATTTTTTTTGTTTTATTGATTATAATTATATCAAGATGTATGTAACAAAACTTATTGTAAATGTAAATGATTGTTGGAAATCGAAAAATAAATGAAAATATTTCTATAATTTATCTTGCCCTTTTTTCAATAAAGAGAGAGGACGCGGAACAGTAAGGCTGGAAAATGTCAGCCCCCACCTTCCTCACTCAACATGTACAAAATAACAAAAATATATGAAAAACCCCATCAATAAGCATGTTGGTATTATTATCATTGTTATTATCATCATCATCATCATTGTGATAATAATATTTAGCCCCTACCTCTGAAGGGATCGACCCCCTACTTGATCGTTCGGTATAGCACCTGTGTGGCTGTTATTGTGTCTGCCCTAATCTCGTGTATTATATTCATCTTACGATTTCTTTCTCTTACTTTCAAATCATTGACACCATGTGAAAATGTAACACTGTGGAACAACTTCCCTGACCGTAAAATTATAAAGAAACAATGACATATTGTTACAAAGTAAATACTGATAGAGTCTATATAGGCCTGCATTGAACACCCTCCATGTAGTTAACCTTCGAGAATGTTACATATCCTTCAACATGTTCAATGATTGTGCAAAGGCTCCTATGTGTTCTCAATGAGACAAAATATGTCACAAACTAATATAGTACATAAATTGCATAAAATTAACAAGATATATATATATATATATATATTTATATATATATATCATGTATACATGTATACAATGTATGTATAATATTATGTATGTGTGTTGTGGATTTCGTCGAAACAAATTGTTAAAAAAAAAACATCCGCGATAGAGAAAACTCTGAATTTTACAAAGTAAGAGATTGCTTACCGGCATTGTTAGATGTTTTCCTGATTTTCGTTATTCAGCAAATGGTTGCTCTGATGAAATACGCCTCGTCTAATCGTCCCGAAGAATCGAAACTAAAACACGCAACGATTGACTTTGCTTTGGTGCGCTACTTCGTCCTTTTCACGGTAAAAAACTACTACTTGTTTGCTTTGATCAGCAAGAGAGGTCACACCGGGTAAACCGCCTCCAGTCCGACCAAAGCTTTCAGGTTATACCCAACGACATAACCACCAGTCGATTACGAATCGGTTTGCTCCTTGTGCCTGTAGTATTTGACTGTTCTCTTGCACGTCGATTATGTCCAAGTTTGCATTTATACACAGTGTATGTCACGTGACCGTATAGGTGAAGCCGATCTTACCAGTTCCTTATCTGCATGACGTCATTGGATGGGGTTCAAGTTGGCCATAAAGTTGTGTTGAATGCCTTTAATTTTATCTCATATTTTATTACTTCATTTATTCTATCTATTGCTCTAATCTTCAATATGCCTATTACTTTTACACATTATTTTAATTGTCTATCCCTTTTTTGAGGGGAGGGAGGGGTGGGGTGGGAAAGGGTGCAGATTCTCACTCCTTATATCAACGGGTAAATAGTCTGTCATTTAAACGCATTACATATCAGTCCAATAAACAACACAATTTTTAGTTAATGAATATAGCAAATTCAATTTTGTTATTCTTTTTTCGGAAGGGAATTGAGTTTTTACTCTTCTGACGCCATCACCCTATCATTTGGAGGGAGAGGAAGTCATAATATATATATATATATATATGTATGACTATAATTAAGCTGTTCGAAGCAAAGGCTTCAGTCCCCTCCCACATCCACTCACACACTGTACACACCCTAAAATGTTTCGTCGATTTTGCTTCCTTTACTCCCCAATCTCTTTACATTTCTATCTCCCCCTCTCTCTTCCTGACACCAATTCCTTCTTAAAGACATGGTATCTTGATACGTCGATCAAACATACATTCACTCTCATATTTCACTAACAAAATTTCAAGTAACAGAAATCAGTAATCCACAAAGTAATCTCTCAAAGTGGCTGATCTTAAAGGTCAAGTCCACCTCAGAAAAATGTTGATTTGAATCAATAGAGAAAAATCAGACAAGCACAATGCTGAAAATTTCATCAAAATCTGATGTAGAATAAGAAAGTTATGACATTCCAAAGTTTCGCTTATTTTCAACAAAATAGTTATAAGAACGAGCCAGTTACATCCAAATGAGAGAGTCGATGACTTCACTCACTCACTATTTCTTTTGTTTTTTATTGTTTGAATTATACAATATTTCAATTTTTACGAATTTGATGATTAGGACCTCATTACCTGAAGCACAAAATGTTAAAATAAGTGAATTCCACGTGTTCAGGGAGGAATGAAACTTCATTTTACATGACAATGACGAGAAAATAAAAATATTTCATATTTTATATAATAAAATACAAAGAAATAGTGAGTGAGTGATGTCATCAACTCTCTCATTTGGATGTAACTGGCTCGTTCATATAACTATTTTGTTGAAAATAATCGAAACTTATTGTTTTACATCCGATTTTGATGAAATTTTCAGTGTTATGCTTGTTGAATACGAAATTTTATGAATATCTGACCATAAAAGGGAATGTAATTGGTCACTTTATTTTATTTATTAAAAAAACAGCAACATTAGCACACCTAGTTACCAATAATGCATAAAGCATTTCCATTTATTTGAAAGCAGGATAAAAGAGCATTGTAGATTAAATGACTTGCTCACGTGCATAGGTGCCGCGGCTGGGGGTCGAACCCCGGACATTCAATGTAAAGCCAGGCGCCTTAGACCACTCGGCCACGGCACTTCTATTTCGGAAATAAATCAACGTTTATGGCGCCATCACATGACGAAATCTAATCCATAACCTCAAACTGTAAATAATTCCCAACACACCTACCAGTCAACTATTGAAAAATAATTATATTTACACATTTCGTTGTTAATCAAATAAAAGAATACCGTCTTCCTCCTTGTAGTGCCCTTGATTTGCTAAATATATACAGCATAGAATTTGCATAAAATTTCACGACACAGTTTTGTCGAAGCATATTGACATCCAATCACTTCATTTCTAAGAGCCCAAAGAGACCAAAAAAAAAACATGCAGAGAATCGGGACTTGCAAATGTTTCCAAGAGCGACATTTATTTGTGATTGACATATTTAAGACAATAACTGATTTTAATTCACGTTGCTAAGCCTCTTGAGAGACTCTTCTTATAAGTTTAGACTTTTCTGAGGAGATCTAATCAGATCTAATCGTATTGTCTGGTCAGGATAAAGCCCGCGAATACGACCACACCCACTGTTACTAGACTGGTTGTCAAGGCGTTCCCTCCGTTGCAGAAATCGGAGGTACAGCAGTGGGTGCACACGTCACCCGAACAGCCTTCGTGGCAGGAACTGGCGCAGAATCGAGTCACCTCCGATCCGTAAACAATTTTCTGCATTATATAAAAAAACAAACAAACAAACAAACATATAATTCTTACGTAATTATGTAAATACATACATACACCCATACATACATACATACACACATACATACATTCACACATACATACATTCATACATACATACATACATACACACATACATATATTTAGCTATTTTAAAAACACGAGAATGCAGTCTCATGCATTATCAGGGGGAATCAACAGTTGTTCTTTCACCGGCTACTTGAAGTTTCGGCTCCTTATAAAAAAAAATATTCCCTCTTGCTGGTGTGCCAGCAGTGCACCATATCATCTTTCCCTCTGGTAAAAAAAAAATGCTTTATTGCTGCTGCTGGTTGCCCTTGGGCCCGTTGCAGAAAGAGTTGCAATCAATTGCAACTCTAAAAATCTTGCGCAACTTGATTTTCAACCAATCAACAGCGCGCATTTGGGACTTGCGATTGATTTTTTGACTTGCGTTTCAACGCAACTCTTTCTGCAACGGGCCCTGATCAGTCCAAATTCAATCAGAATCTTTCTCTGCTTCCTCAGAAGCAGCCCTACAAGCATGCTTATTCTCTCTAACTCCTGAACCACCTAGGCAATGACCGCGCTACGAACCCGACGGCAACGAACCTAAAACGGGAAGCAAACGCCTTCCAGCCCTTGCCTGTGCACTCTGCCACAAGTTCAGAATATTTTGGTACTGTCAAAATAATCCTCCCAAGGGACGGTCAACTCTCATGGGACTACTTCCTTAGCAGGGTCAGTCCACAAACTAGCGACTAAGCAGAGATTTGTAACCATCACATGCTGTGGGAAACTCCATTTTCTGTCCAGGTCGGCTTTAACCTGCCAATCACGAGCTGAAGACCAGATGGGCACATTTTAGACCTTGCCCTTGAGAATGGTTTGTCCCCCTCGTTTACAAAATCAATATGGGGCAAACCCCCATTATCGATTTTGTAATTATAAGATTTCACCCTCTTTACATAAATCTGCTTCTTCAACAACCTTCAAAACTTGGTTATGCCTCGAAGTGTACATCACAAAACACAGGCAAACTTCGCAGACACTAAGTATACCTTGACAAACAATACAATGCCCCCAATGCTTTGTCTCCTTCGGGTAATGGTCCGCCACTGACAGGCCCAAACTCATTTTGGCAGCACCGACCATCTCCTTATGCTTCAACGTCTTCTCAGCCTCTTCCCCTGCCTTATCGGCGTGCCATTTCATCCCCATTTAACACCAGGCTGGTAATCTCTGATAAAACAGAAGCACGAAGCATCACAAAATACTTTTGTCAACTTTGTCTTACTAATATATGGAGGGCGACGTTCGTCAAAGAACTTGAAACACCCAGCCACCTCTTGACATAGCCATTAATCTTGCGCTCCATGGCTTCAATATACGTCAACCCTCTCATAGACAATTAATAACCACATGATGCTTGGCATCAGCCAAAACTGAACACACTACAGTTCAAGTTTGCCTGAGAGGCCAGATTTGATGATCAATTGGCCCCAGACCTGTCCTGTTCTGCTCCCCAGTGTCCTTATAATTCCTCCTACGTCTTTCAAGTCTTCAGTTTACCAACGGCCTAGTAAGCTCTTTTAACCGGCAGCTCCTAGATAGATGGAATCTCATCTCCCCACACAATAAGAAGTGGAAGTAACCTCTTTCAGGTCAAACAATGTACTTTGTGTCAACCAAGGAGCTTCAAAAACAAAAGGCCCCTGGACGTCTTGGTATTGAATTTTATCCTTCTCCAATCCATTAACTCCTCCAGTCTAGCCTGAATGTCCTTATAAGCCTTCGTACTTGGACAGAGGATAGTAAGGTAGTCCATAAAGGCACGAATTTAAGACAGTTCCTCTGCACCAGGGAAAGTAGCATCACATCCGAATCCTCCAGCAGATCTAACGATATAATGACATAGCAAGTACAAAACAATGTGGGAAAAAAAATGCACATCACATAGGAATACCAACCTCTAGACTCTGCCAGTCTGTGGTATACTGCTGAGTCGAGAACTCAATCTTGAAACCTCGATAGTACTGCATCACATACCTGGGGCCTGTTGCATAAAAATTTTTACCTGAGAAAACTCCGATAAAAATGAAAACTAAGGTTAGTCAAATTTCTGCCAGTGACTTTAACACAGGGCAAAAACTCTGGTAAAAACAACCTGAGTTTTCTCAGGTAAAAAGTTTTATGCAACGGGCCCCTGGATAGCTTAGCAGAATTCCACAAGAAATCCACCGAAAACTCTATCAACGCGTGCGGAACTGAGCCATTATGCATTGACAAAATCATGCCTGCACTCCTACAAGGTTCCGTCGCACTTTCTTTGACAGAGATATGGCCCGCCAAATTATACTGGTATGGTCCAGGTACCCGAGAAAACCTGGGGTGTCTGTATTTCTTTTTGAGTTATAAATCCCAAGGAGAAAGTTTAAAGCCGATAGGCTGGCCAAATGAATAAACATATTTGCTACGTTCACGCAATACCATATCCTATGATGATGATGACGATGATAACAATAAAACAATAATAATAACAATAAAGATAATAATATTAACAATAATAACTAAAATAATGAGAAGAGCATTATTAATCAAACAGCTCTTACCTGACAATGAGAGAAAAATTCCGGAGTAGTGCAACCTTTAATGACCCCGGACCCACTTGGGTCAAAAGGGTCTTCACAACCGGAACCGTTACATTGGTAGCAGTCGATAGCCACGATACCTAAAATGAAAGATAAGAGAATAGTTATTTCATAGCAAGGCTATAGTCGGTTTGACAGTCTCATAGGCTCAATACACCAACCTAGAAATGTTCTTTCCGATGAAGTTTTTTTCTTGATTCGTGTTCCTATGGGGTCCTAGAACAAATTCAGCTTGGTTGCCCAAAGTTGTCGCTTGGGCAATTTTGCTAATTTGCATAAATCCAAAATGGCCGCCAGATGCCATCTTGAAAACCTAACTTTTGAACCCCTGTCCACAAAATGATGAGTAATAACTCGTTTTAGGGATTTAGAGATGTGTAGAACCGATTTTTGTAATCATTTTTGCAATATAAGGTCATCTTCAGGTCAAATCCAAGATGGCCGCCATATGCCATCTTGAAAAATTGACTTTTGTTCCCCTTGCTCCAGAATGACGAGTAATAACTGTATTTAGGGGTTTTGGGGTGTGCATAATCCATTTCTGCTTTCTATTTTGTAATATAATGTCATCTTCAGGTCAAATCCAAGATGGCCGCCATATGACACCATCTTGAAAAATCAACTTTTGAACCCTTTGCCCCAGAATCCAAATCCAAAATCCAAATCCAAATCCATAATTTATTGTTCGAAATAGACATGAAATACTCCGAAAATTTGCTTTGCCCAATTGATCGTGGGCCCGGCAGCCACCGTGCAGCGCCAGATCGACGAGGCTCTATCCCTTTAATTGTTGAACGCCAAACAGGGTAGCAGCAACTCCCATCTTTTAACGTCTTTTGGTCTGACGCGGCCGGGGTTTGAACCCCCGACCTCCCGGTTGTGAGACGGACGCTCTACCAACTGAGCGAACACATCATGCGTAATAACTCTATTCATGAGTCATTAGGTATGTTGATTCAATTCATGTAGTTATTTTGCACAAAGGATAATCTTCAGTTCAAATCCAAGATGGTCGCCAACCGCCATCTTGAAAAATTACTTTCCGAGGCTTATACGTGTTAGAACTAATGTAAAGGGATTTCAGTAAGAATACTCATTTCTTTTATTAATTCTCAAGTTTTTGTCCCAGAATCATAAATAATCCTTCTTTTCGTGAGTTATTTGGTATGTTTATTCAATTTCTGTTCATAATTTTTGCAATATAGGATAATCTCCAGGTCAAAATAATCCAACATGACCACCAAACGCCATATTAAGAAAAAACTACTTCCGAGACTATTGAACCTTGAAGGAGTGCTCTCCCTAATAAGGTTGTTGTTATGTATTGGAGCTCATGTAAGGGGATTTCAGTGAGAATGATTCATTTCTTTTAATCACTCCATTTTTAGTTCGAGGTCAAGTCATGTCTAAGATAGTCAGATGGTTGATAGATTTCGTCATTAACCGCTTACTTTAGAATGAAACCATTCAAGGTTTTGGCTATGATTTCGGGAGTTTTGATCCTTTTTTTAATTCTGTGCAACCATATCTTTCCAGTGAAATGACTTTAAAGTACTATTTGAATTAAAAAATGATTTCTCCGTAATTTTTTTTTCAAAACAATTGATTTAATTATTAACTTCCTTTATAATTATTATTGGACTTTTTCTCCTGACAAGAGCCATTGACTTGGTCAGCAGGAGTGCACTCTTTAGCCTCCTGCAGAAGATAGGCTCCAAAGACTGTTCCACGGTCAGGATTGTTCTCATTCGTGAAATGCTTTACGGAAACGATGTCGCCCCTGCCTCTCAAGAAGTGGGAGTACAAGACCTAGTCATACATAACAGCTGCCTGTCCTGTGCATGTAAGGGGTTTGGACCATCCATCAGACTTTGAGACAGTCAGAAATCCTGATAGACTCAAGACACCGACTGTCCTCCAGATATGTATATCAACAGCACACACTCGTCTGGTTGTGGTGGACTCCTCACCTACCTTGGACCGACTATATGTCTCTTGTCCCCTTTCACAGGACAAGCATATAAGCATCAGGATTGTAAAATCTGTCACAGTCATGGCCAAGCTCCTGCACGGAAGTAAGTCTTGGAAAACGTACGCCGACCAAGAAAAGTGGCTAAACACCTTCCATGTCAGCTGACGTATCATGCACGTTAAATGGCAGGACAAAGTGAAAAATACAGGTAAGGTAAGCTGTGTGATTGGTCTCACCCCATCGATAGATCACACCATCGTTATAAAGACACCTGCAAACGTGACATAAAACTTGCCGGCATAGACACTAACACTTATGAAGGTGTAGATGATAGTCGCCATTCTATGGAGAGCTACTAAGTACAGGGATCAGGACGTCAGAAAATAATCGGAATGCTAAATTGGCAGACCAAAGGCCTAGGAGGAAGGCTAGGGCAGCATCTCTATATAGACGTGTCTCAGCGCCATCCTCCTTCATCTGTAAAAATTTGCTGTAGAGACTGCCACTCTAGAGTGGAGCTCTATAGTCACTCCCGAAAATGTAAGGCCTAGCGCTACACCATCGTCTTTTAAGGCGAACTGATGCCTACCAATCATTGGACACATTGATTTAGAAAAAATATTGATAAAACACTTTCAAATTCAAATAAGACCCTAAAAGCCTTTCAGTACAAAGGTATGGATGGACCTTAAAAAAATACACTCGAAATTGATCATAGCCCAAACCTAAAGAGGATTCATTCTAAGTTGAGCAATTATCTGACATCTAAGATGTAACTTCACCTTGACCTTGAACTTGAGAATTAATAAAAGAAATGAGTATTCTTACTGAAATCCCTTTACATTAGTTATAACACGTATAAGCCTCGGACAGTATTTTTTCAAGATGGCGGTTGGAGGTAATCTTGGATTTGATCTGAAGAATATCGTTTGTGCAAAATAACTACACGAATTGAATCAACATACCTAATGACTCATGAACAGAGTTATTATTCATGATTCTGGGGGAAAGGGTTCAACAATTGATATTTCAAGATGGCGTCATATGGCGGCCATCTTGGACTTGACCAGAATATGACATTATATTGCAAAATAGAAAGCAGAAATGGATTCTGCACACCCCCAAAACCCCTAAATAGAGGTATTACTCGTCATTCTGGGGCAAGGGGAACAAAAGTCAATTTTTCAAGATGGCATATGGCGGCCATCTTGGATTTGACCTGAAGATGACCTTATATTGCAAAAATGATTACAGAAATCGGTTCTACACATCTCTAAATCCCTAAAACGAGTTATTACTCATCATTTTGTGGACAGGGGTTCAAAAGTTAGGTTTTTAAGATGGCATCTGGCGGCCATTTTGGATTTATGCAAATTAGCAAAATTGGGGGGGGGGATATATCCCCCCATCCCCCGTGATCGACACCCATGAACATATCGTGCAAACATTCACCTATCTACTTGTTTGACTTTTCGGTTTCCTAAAAAACAACCTTTTGTTTGGGTTGGAATCCACTTTAAAGAGATATCTATTTCTAATTTACAGGAGCTTAATTGTGCTATTTCGTATGTGAAACCTATAGTACCTATGTTAAGTTTTAGAAATATTAAATTTTTATTCATGAAATTATAAGATATTGTATGTATTAATTTATTATCATCAAGAGATTATAATTATAATAAAAACAAATACAGAATTCAAAACAATTATTACCTGCCACCATTGAGATCAGAATGGCTAAAACGAAGAACGACTTCATATTGAACACGTATGTTATTCTTAAAAAGAGAAAGACAAAAGAAAGAATGATTTCAAAATTATATGGCTATATTATGTACATGTATATCATAAGAAAATGAGTTTACGTGCATTCTTTTGAACCAGATGAATCGGCATGTCTTGCAACTGATTGCTAAACTGATTCTGCCAATCCTCGGGGCGTTTTGAATTATGGGGGGGGGGGGGGAACAAATTGATTTGCCTCCCCCAATAATTTTGACAACTTGAAATTTATGATAACTTCGCAGTTTTGATTGCTTTTTAAAAAGAACCGACTGGAAAATTACTATAAAACCAAACCTGGCATGAAAATACCACTGTATTGTAACATTGTCTAGTTCCCGGCGCGCATTGTGCACGAAATTCTGCATCAAACTTCTGACCCCACCCCCTTCACTTTTGACCCCCTCCCCAAACGTGGATCGGCGTCCCTGCATCAACTAGAGAACTAGCTGACTAGTGAGAGTGTTTTTTTTTTTACAGCGTTTAATAGCCCAGTCTGTAAAGTCACCAGATAAATTTTAGGTAATCACATTTAGCACAAGGATATGTTTTACCGTTCGCAAACTCATGTCAAATTCAAACGTACAGATATCTTTATCAAACATAGATTATTGTTATTTTTAGCAGAGAGACAAGAGACATATTTCGCATGCTTGATTAAATCCGTGACCAAGGCGATAAACATTTGCTATATTTATTGCCCTCTCCAGATATTCGCCCATTGGATTACTATACAAAAAAACTGAGAGCAACATTTGCCACATTTCTTTCCTAGCGCTTGCGCAGTAGGAGACAATTTTTGATCGCTAATTTCAAGCATATCCACCTCTATGATAATACTGCAAAGCCAGCGCGAAAAAAATCACACTAAGTGTATGTGCGTGCCATGCATCATAGTGTGCGACTGCGCAGTCACAATTTCCAGATCATGAATAACCTGAATTGAGAAGCAGTGACAGGGTATATAAATTGTTCAGAATAAAAATGTAGGTAGTGATAATAATATTGACTGGCTCCTCTTTCTGGTAATATCAAAATAATATTGCCTTCAACTAACGACCTCGGTCATATATATTATTCTGTTGTTGGCAATATAATTTGTTTTCCCCTTTAAGACCAATCAATGCTAATTAAATTGAATTAAACAAAAATAATCTAATGGCAATGCAGGTCATTTCAAATGTTTTAGTTTTGGTCAACATGAACAAAACACATGCATAAAGCATTAACAACATTAACAAGTGGAATGCCTCTGGCCGTCTCACCTGCATCACGCGGTTCAATATAGCAGCAGTGCTGACTTTGAATACTACTCTAACTCGCACAAGATGTTCAGTGATACATGGTTACTCTTATGTCCACTTTTTATGAACTAGACCAATAAACTTACAGAGATATGATGGTTATTCAACAAAAAACCCCAACGTGGCCAAAGTTCATTGACCTTACATGACCTTTTACCTTGATCATGTGACCTGAAACTCGCACAGGATGTTCAGTGATACTTGATTACTCTTATGTACAAGTTTGATGAATCAGATCCATAAACTTTCAAAGTTATGATGGTAATTCAACAGATACACCCAATTCGGCCAAAGTTCATTGACCTTTGACCTTGGTCATGTGACCTGAAACGCGCACAGGATGTTCAGTGATACTTGATTACTCTAATGTCCAAGTTTAATTAACTAGACCAATAAACTTTCAAAGTTATGATGGTAATTCAACAGATACCCCCGATTCGGCCAAAGTTCATTGACCCTAAATGACCTTTGACCTTAATCATGAGACCTGAAACTTGCACGAAATTTTCAGTGATGCTTGATTACTATTATGTCCAAGTTTCATGAATCAGATCCATAAACTTTCAAAGTTATGATGGGAATTCAACAGATATCCCCAATTCGGCCAAAGTTCATTGACCCTAAATGACCTTTGACCTTGGTCATGTGACGTGAAACTCATGCAGGATGTTCAGTGATACTTGATTAACCTTATGTACAAGTTTCATGAACTAGGTCCATATATTTTCTTAGTTATGATGACATTTCAAAAACTTAACCTCAGGTTACGATTTCGATGTTGAATCCTCCAACATGGTCTAAGTTCATTGACCCTAAATGACCTTTGACCTTGGTCATGTGACATGAAACTCTTAAAGGATGTTCAGTAATACTTGATTAACCTTATGGCCAAGTTTTATTAACTAGGTCCATATACTTTCTAAGTTATGATGTCATTTCAAAAACTTAACCTCAGGTTAAGATTTGATGTTGACGCCGCCGCCGCCGCCGTCGGAAAAGCGGCGCCTATAGTCTCACTTTGCTTCGCAGGTGAGACAAAAATCATGACTGTCACGGCCCTGTTAAGGAACCAGTAAATAAGAGAAGGAGATCTTAGGACAAGAGATCAAATAATAGACTTTTAAGACTTTGAATTTATTTTAAGTACATTTAATTCAATTACAAACCAGTTCTTTGATGTCACATATCAGTGAAATTCCATTATCAATGAATTAACTATATCAAATTAAACAATGAATTTCTTTTTGGCGAAATTGATCTGAAATGAAATCTAAATAAATCACCCAAACACTCACTCAATCAAGCACATTCATACAAGGGGAAAACCTGAAAAAGTTCAAGGATGGGCCCGATGTCCATGTGGCATGCCAAAACACAAAAGTCCAACGATATTGATATCACGCATGTGCGATGTCCGGATCCACCGACGCGACGACTCCTCGACGATTCCGTAGCGTCCCACCGGAGACAGCGCCCTCTGACGTCTATGTTGCATGTATCGGGGAATGTTCGACTGTCCTTCTGACGTCATACTATCAGCAGTTTTAAACCACAAGTAAAACTCTGTTTGAAAGAATAATTCAAATTTTCATCTAGAAATCTCATTTGAAATCCGCTTTGATTTAACGAATGCCCTCTGAGCACAACCACTCGCATTCATACACATACACACCAATCCTATCTCTGATTAGAAAAAAAGGAAAATGTTGATAACAGGAATGCAATAAAATTCAATTATTCCTTTGTCATAATGGATCATTTTTCACAATATAACATTTCCAAAAAAGCTATTTAACCATAAGCGAGACTTTCTATCATGCTTGTATAAAACGTATAGATGACTGATTCAGAACCTCTAAATACACATTATTTTCTAATACGCAATAAATAAAGATTTCAATCAACGCTTACCACCGCACGTGAGTTTTCCAAGCAAAAAGAAATGTATTCGAACTGAAGTGTAGGTTTAGTTGTGTCATCTTCGACAACAGAAATTAGCAAACACTGGCTTCAAACAAGAAAACATAAACCATCTTAGCTTTCCTTAAGCTTGCTGGCAAGAACTGAAACAGAACATGTTTGAATAAACACAAGAAACGTAATGACGGGTTCCTAACCAAACGCACGTAGCCTTGCCCGATCTAACGTGACGGGTGTGGCTCGTGACCTTTACCCCAAACTCATTTGCGTAATTTATGTTACCACGGGCAAGCGGTCATAAAGAATAGAGTTCTACAACAGTGATCACCTATTACAGCAGATCGCTCGCTGCAAAGTACTCGCTTTCACAGCTTTACTTAATCAAATCCTTGAAAATTATTCTAGCTCCTTAAGCTAAATTAGGAATATAAATCACAAAATGTTAATTTTGAATATCCACTTGTGACAATGACCATATCGTTTTCAATCCAAACTTGTTTTCATGATCCGTGCTGTATGTTTAATGTCTGCAATTGTAACTTTTCCTGGTACATTACCATGTGCAGAGTCACTGTATTAGTATGACGGCCGTAAAGTTTAATTTCATTTTCATGTAGTTACCTAGAAATCGTTACCATTTGCGGTGTTTAATTGGATGATTGCATAAGGTTGGTTCCAAAACAACCAATACCCGTACTATCAAAACTAAAAAGAGAAAGATATAGTTTATATCGTAACATCTACAAATAAATAAATAAATAATTGTTTGATAGATTTTAAATTGTATAATAATGAGCAAGTTTACTTTACTATTGTGGGGTAAATATACTTTGAATCCCTTCACCTAGGGTTGATTCTGTATCAACTTCAACAACGTCTGTCGACGAAAATGTCTTTTCCCATCATTAACACAATGTATTATTTATTTGTTTTATTATTTCGTTTTATTCATTCAGGGTAGCCCCTTCAGTGGTCTTGCACTGTTTTCCAGATATTTGATAAAAGGCAAAGTAAAAGTTGTTTTTAATATTTGATAAAAGACATTTCATTGTTTGTGGAAAATAAAATAGTTTTTTAAGTACATCATATGCTATACGTTTAAGCGTTGACAATCTCGATTGACTTGAATTAATCGACTTGATTGATTTGAATTGATTTGCCTAATACATGTAATCATTGTCGCTTATTTCTGTTTGATAACGTTGCTTAAAAATTAACTATGAAACAATATACCCAAAGCTCACCATGGTGGTTGACGCGATATGTATTATACGAATTTTGTGGTTGATAAATCAATATCAAAAGGAATCTGCTCTCTAGATAGAATATTGAATAGGCCTTTTTTCATTATGGATTATCATATGCGAATGTAAAACATTAAAAAATATGAGGGTCAATAGCAAATTTTAACACATATTGGCATTTTTACTCTTTTTAATCTTTTAAACGCGTTCTCTGGCAAATATTCAATATGATGTTACCATTGAGATCAGAATGGCTAAGTGTATTTTTAGTGTATAATTCAAGAAGGTAAAAAGCAGAGTAAAGCCTGTTAATTTGATTTTCATACTGCAAAACACCATGCTACTAAATAATAATCATAACTGGATTTACAAAGTGCATTTTGCGTGAGGATAAAGACCGCTGCTAATATTTCACAGGCTTTAGCCCGAGCTACCACACCGGCTCTTAGAAGTGCATTCAAGGAATAAATCTTACCTGGTACATTCACCTCACATGGGTCGAGTGCAGCACGGTCATGACGGTGTGGATAAATTTCTTGCTAAAGGAATACCCATCACCATCTGTTTGAAATGATAGAGTCAGATCCACTAGACCACGACGCGCCCACAAGCATGCAATGGAAGTAAGCATGAGTTCCGCCACCACCCCCTTATCATGCTTAGTAAAGATGCCGAATTTAAAGATTTCAGTAGATACTAGATAACCTAACAAACATAAGGCGGATTCCTTTCCTACAGAGCATAGAACGAAAAGGAAAAGAAATATCCGAAATAATTTTGATCTACTAAAAGATATAGGCTTTGTTAGGTGCACTGGCATGCATAAGGCTACAATGCTACATACGCAGTCACATCACGGACACATACACGGACACATACTATGAATTCATTCACTCCGAAGCTACTCCTTTTTTTCTATCTCTCTCTCTTTCTGAAACGAACAATTTTATCAATTTATGTGTAGTCTTATTATCTATGTGCTTTTGTTAAACCTGTTTATATGTTATTTAAATGTCTATTTCCACGTCTTGTTCCTTTTGTTTGAGGCAACTTCCAAATCTGAATAATCATGAATGTCCTTTCTGTAAGGAGAGTTTACAGGAGCAAACCTCTGTGGGGACTGAAGAGAATGATTTTATTAATGATACCTGCTATTATCTGCCAATTCAATTAAATGATCACTTTATTTCTTGCCAATATAATCTTAATGACTATAGTAAGTTAGACTATAGTACACTGTCAGTTGTGAATTTCAATTGTCGAAGTATTAAGAAAATTTTTGAAAATATTGAATCTCTTTTGTCTACTTTGAATTTTTCATTCCATATCATAGCTCTGTCTGAGACTTGGCTAATCAATGACGAGACATTTATATTCAGTGGTTACAATTTTGTTGGTACTGGCCGTAAGAATAAGCGAGGTGGAGGTGTTGGCTTTTTTATCAGAAATGGTGTGAGGTTTCATCGGCGCACTGATCTTGATGTTTTTAATGATTCTATTGAGTCGATTTTTATTGAAAAAAAGCTTAATTCTTGCCAGTGTACAGACCTCCTTCTCAACCTATCACTGATTTTTTTAATTTTGTTGAGCCATCGCTCCATAAAGTATCATCAGGGCATAAGGAATGTCAATTGATTGGCGATTTTAATGTTGATTTATTGAATCCCACAATGAATAATGATATTGATAAATTTATTGATTTTCTTCTTACATTTTCCTTTACTCCGTTGATTCTCAAACCAACACGGATCACTCATAATTCTGTTACTCTTATTGATAATGTATTTACAAACAGGCCTGAATACAATCTTGGTACTGGCATAATTTTAAGTGATGTGAGTGATCACCTGCCTATTTTTTACCTTTTCTAAATCTTATAGTTTTCCCCATTAATCACTGTGCAATAATGTAAGATGTAAGCGTGTTATAAATGATGTTAATACTTCTAGATTTTGTAATAAATTGCAAACTGTTAACTGGTATATGGTTCTTGAATCGATACATATCTCAGCAACAGATTAATGCGAGCGCCAAGCGCGAGCTGAAATTTTTTGATATACTGAACTGATAACAGAAAAAAGGTGCCTGTTTAGGACTGTTTGCAGTAATTCATGAGAATACATGTCTCACTACACAGATAATGCGAGTGCCAAGACCGAGCTGAGACCTGAAGGCTTGATAGTCTAAGCATTTTTGGTACCAATAATTAAGATGGGTATCTAAAAACCAAACAATGGATGCGAGCGCGAAGCGCGAGCTGAAAATTTTGATATTTCGATCTGAAAATATTGAGTTTTTGATAAAGAACAAGATAAATAAAATAAGATCCAACAAAAGATTATTGCAAATCGAAGCGGAAACTCTTTTGGGGTTAAAACTGAAAAAGGTTCTTTCTGTCCATCTATTTAATCATGAAAAATAAGGTTTTGCTATAGAAATTATGCGAGCGCGATGCGCGAGCTGAAAATTTTTATATATTCCAATCTGAAAATCGGACATTTTAAGCACGATTTTAAATAAAGAATGAGTTGTGTATCTCAGTCTCGCTTGCTGATTTCTGTGTAACATTACAATCTTATTTTATTTTTTGCATATGCGGAATTATTGGGGGGGGGGGCAAAACGATATGTTTGCCCCCCCAATATTTTCATTGGTGGGGCGATCGCCCCCCCCCCTGCCCCCCCCCCATGATCGACGCCTCTGGTTGAGCCTTACTAGTATTTACAATGAATGTTTTACTCTCCAAACAGTAAAACAAACTACTTCTAATAAAAATAAACCCTAGTTTGATTCAGGATTAAAGAAAATGATTAATAAAAAAACATCTTTTGTATTAAAGAAGTATCTCAAAAACCCTACAACATATCGAAAAAATGCTTACTGTACTTACCGAAATCTAGTAACTTGTGAGATTCGTAGGCACAAGAGAGATTATTATTTTAATTTGTTTAAGAAATCTTGTAATAACACAAAAAGTACTTGGAAAATAATTAATCATATTTTGAATCGAGTGAAGAACAAGTTTGATTGCCTATGCATTAAGATTAACGATGTACAAATTTTTGACATAAATACTATTGTAAATGCATTTAATAATTTTTTCGCTGATGTTGGGAATGACATTGAAAGAATTTTACCAGTTGTACAGAATCATTTTTCAGAGTTCCTTCCTAAAAAATATTACATACATTCTATGTTTATGAATCCAATTGAATGTCATGAAATACTAGAAATCGCAAGACATCTAAAATCTAGTAAAAGTCCTGGATATGATGATATAGACGTTGACATTAGTAAAAAGACTATTTTATTATTTTTAAAACCTCTGTGCAATATTTTTAATTGTTCTTTACAAAACGGAATTTTTCCAAGCAAGCTTAAGTTAGCGAAAGTTATTCCTGTCTACAAGAAAGGGGATAAATGTGTATTGAATAACTACCGTCCAATATCAGTACTCTCTGCATTTTCTAAGATTTTTGAAAAAACTTGTTTATACTCGCCCCATGTCATTTCTATGTAGTAATAATATTTTGTATAATAGACAATATGGTTTTAGGAAAAAATATTCTTCGTATATGGCATTACTTGATTTTATCAATACCTTTTCTGAAACATTTGAAAATAAGCAATTTTTGATCGGAATATTTTTAGATTTATCAAAGGCGTTTGATTGTATCAATCACAATATTTTAATAGAAAAACTGAAATTCTATGGAATTAGAGGTTCTTGCTTGGATTGGTTTGTAAGTTATTTAAATAATAGACTCCAGTATGTATCAATTGACAATGTGTCCTCTGAAATAAAATCAATTTCTTTAGGCGTACCCCAGGGATCAGTATTGGGCCCGTTACTTTTTCTTTTATACGTTAATGATATTCAATATGTAAGTGATATACTCAACCCAATTGTTTTTGCAGATGACACCAATTTATTTTTAACAGGGGACAACGTACAGACGCTGAATAACACTCTCTCTACTGAATTATCTAAGGTTAATTCATGGTTTGTAGCACACAGACTTAAATTAAATCTTGATAAAACTGTTTGTATGTTATTCCAACCTAAAATAAAAATATTAATTGTAATGAAATAGATGTATGTATCAATGGTTGTAATATACCATTTGTTCATTTTACTAAATTTTTTGGGGTTACCATAGATGATAAATTATCTTGGAAAGAACATATTAACAGCGTGTCTTGTAAAGTAGCACAAACATTAGGTGTCATGAACAGACTTAAACATATATTACCTTTGAATATCATTCTTAATCTGTATTATACAATGATTTTACCTCATTTTAACTATTGTAATATTGTTTGGGGAAATTGTTCTGATTGCCATCTAAGTAGATTAAGAATACTTCAAAAACGTGCAATAAGAATTATCACAAACTCTAACTCTCGTACACACACTGCACCATTTTTTGCCAAATATAAAATACTCACTATAGATCAAATCAATAATCAACAAACTGCTATATTAATGTATTCTTATTACAATAATCTCTTGCCAAACTTTCTTAATAAATGTTTTGTACAGAATAAATCACTTACTGGTCGTCTAACCAGACAAGCTAATGATATTTTTATTCCAAATTTCAAATACACATTTTCACGAAACACTATTCAATATGTCGGACCTAAACTTTGGAATTCTTTATCGAATGAACTCAAATATTCCCCCACACTCCTGTCTTTCAAACGGAAATACAAATTTTATCTATTTACTCCATAAGATAGTTTTATATTTGCCTCTCCCTCCCCTTTGTCTTTTACTTTCTTTTGCTTTGTTTGGGGTTTTTAGTTTAAGTATCTATTTTTTCTTATGCAATTTATGTATTCCAATTTTTTTTTCTTTTACTGGGGATTGACCTTGATAGATCAATAGGACCTTTGTCAATCCCCTCCACATTTTGATTTTCTATGTTCTTTTTTATGAATATATTGTAACTATTTATACTTGTATTTGTTATTATCTATGTATGTGCTCGATTGTAATGTTTATTACATTTTTTTTACTCAATATGTGGAAATAAATTGAATTGAATACACACCCACATTCTCACTCACACGAGTACCCACGCGCACAAACTCATCCGCACATGCCTCCCACACACACACACTCACGCACACACACTGGCATATGAAACGTGAACATATAACAGCACACCATGCTTATCGACACACCTTTCAATTTCATTAACGGGATTTAAACAATGTGCTCTAGGAATTAATCGCCCATTTGCAAGTGATAAACCACCCAATCTCCTGAATAGTTAGAAATCCACTTTCGTTATCATGGTTAGTGTGTCAATTTCTGATTGAGGTGGTAGATTTAAATCTTATATTAAACTTTAAAGTGTTAAATATCACTCTTAACCATAGGCGTGGCGGAGGCACGAATCGTCAGGTGGAACGAATCGAATAAAATACCGATGAAGCGATGTTTCGTGACTTACCATTAAAGACAGTGGACCAGACCAATCAGTGTCTTGCAGGGAAATGACATGTCACGATGGTCACTTGACTACTAATTCCACCTCTGAAAACAAATGGGAGGCAGCCCCTACATCTATATCGTATTACAAGACCATAAAATGACTTTTGCTCATGTGCAAGATGATATTTTATGAGGTTTATTTTAAGGCACTCCATTTATTTATCAATGTCCTTCTCAATATCAGGAGATATTGACGAACTGGTGCATGTCTGAACATGGATGTGATCAACAGGTACGGATCTAGGGGAGGGGGCAAGTGGCCCTCCAATTAAAAGAGAGAGAGAGAGCGAGAGAGAGAGAGGGAGAGAGAAGAAAGAGATACTACAGAAACTTGAAGAGGAAAAAGATGGCCCTGAAACTCACTATCCCCAAAGACAAAGTGAAGGGAGGGGGGGGGGTGGGCCTTGTCTACCCCTTTCCAAGTAATAAAGTTATATAAAAAATATAAAAGAAATTTAGAGAAAGTGATGGAAAGAGAGAAGGGAAAATGAGTGAAGAGAGGAAGTAAGAAATAAGAGGAAGAACACAAAATATGTCCCAAGAGAAAGACCATGAAAGAAACGAAATATCAGTTTTTACCCCCCCCCCCCTCAAAATTGTGATTGTGGTAGTATAAAACCCCTAACCTCGTCCATTACCAAACATATCGGATTAAACATAATGTTGTTACTGGAGATCGCCTGATACTACTGTATTGGCACGGCTGCTCCTCTCCCGAACTGCAACAAAATATACCGGCCCTTTTTGCCGCTCAGCCGTGAAGGTTACACAGGCCTAATTCATTCTCCATAGACTCATGTGTTAAATTGGCACTTTAAAATATTCATAAAAAATAAGGATGAAATTCGGGGGTCGAATGTTTACTACCAGTGGATAGGATTTATATCTGGCAATCCATATCTGACCAGAAAAGGGTCCCTCGACCGGGGGAAATTGGCGTGTTTGAAGACATCGTCGGGGGAAGCAGATTCATCACCTCAAACAGCAAAATAGCCCTAATCCTTCCGCCAGTCAAAATATAGTCCAAAATTGGTGATATTTCTTCCCAATTTGGGAAAAGGAAGTTTAGTAATTACCAAAAATAGAATCAGATGGAGAATCATGTGCATACACTTTGTCAATCAGCCATATCAAAAAAAAAATAGCAATGGGTTGGCTCGAATGAATATCTATGGCCTGCCACTAGTGATTAGGCCCGTGAAACCTGAAGGAAAAATAACCACCGTTCTGAATTATGATGGCGCTGTTCAAGGAAGACACTCGCTCCACCTGCTGACGTAAGCAGTATAATGGAGAACGAAGCACTGTGAACAGAGTGCAAATTATTTTACATCTAAATATATCATCAATAGCCTCCTCCATTTGGATGAATTTTGGATAGGCAGACACTACATGCCAGCTCTAGGTGTTCTTCACCCACGCCAAATATGCTACACTCTCATATACCATAATTAACGCTGAAATATGAGAACATTTGGAGTGTCTTGTAATTTTATTACTTTATCCTGACACTGTGACTGTCTCACACTGTATTATATACGGTATAAAGCTATACCTTGATCCACTCCCTAACATTTTTTGCCACATGCGTCGTACTAACATGACTAAATGCTCACTAAATAGGCAGACTGAACTTGCACTTTGAGTCCGAACACGGTTGAGCGAATAAATTAGCATGTCCAATACAATTCAAGATCATTTTGCACTATGACACAGGAAATAGTTCTCAGGGCGCGTCCTTGTTAGCGGGGAATACCACATTTGTCATTTTTTCTGGATTTAAGTGATCATTTACAATATGTACAGCTAAATTGTTTCACTTCTCTGTTAAATTTTATTTGTAAAAAGGCTATTTGACGATGAGATATGGAGGTGGAATTGCCGTTCTATTTCTACGCGTTTCTAACCGAATGAAAATGTGAATTTGACTGACGAAAATTAATGTTTCCTTTGGAGTAGATGTTTGTATATGGTATATACGGCGCCTTCATACATTGCACGTCGAATGTACACTCGATTACTGGAGGCAAGGACAATTTCCTGAAAGTAAGTAACATGATATGCAGACTATCTTCTTCATTTATGGATTCATGTCGGGTAGCTGTATCATAGTACAGTACTGTCATGATTTTACACTGCACATGAAATTGCATATGAACTGTGAACATGATGATCTTTCCTTACAATTACAATGTGTGCGTGTCTGGGAAAGGCGGGAAGATTTTAGGCTATATCGTTGTTGTTTCTTTGCTACATCATTAGACATTATGAAGACCTTTTATCAGAGGTGAAATGATTGACAGTTACTCTATGATCTGAGTGAGATCCAAAGAGTTATTCAATTAACCCTGCATGCTCATGGCATATCTGTAAATTTCTTGCGTGTTTCTAGAAAGCTTATCTTGTGTCACTTATTTCCTTTCATTGCATTGGAATGCAGGATATTTTGTATGCTAGTGGGGTTGTAAAATGATACAGTTTATGGGGGGAAATAAATGTTTAACTTAAGAAGGGAGTAACATAAACTCAATCACACATCAAACAGAAGCAAACAGAGAGGAGAAGACGGAACTTGACTCTAAAGACACAGGAACAAAATAGAACTTAACTCGATGAAGTCTGGTAGTGCACTGCAATATTAGCTGGGCTAATTTGCCTCAGCTAAACTCATAATGGCAATACAAAATTAGCATATATTTAAATTACACAAAATCAACCAATGAAAATAAAGAGAATGGAGGAGCCAACTGAAAGTGGAAAAGTCTTATTCATAAAAATAACCAATAAGTGTTAGAGGATGGAGATGAATAAGATGTTGGGATGATTACATAATAATAATGTTGAACAAAAGAATCAGATGTGGGAATGTAATGAATGAACACATCTGAATAAGAAAGGAATGACAGGAGAAGTAGGTTGAAAGTCAAATGTAAATGGATAACAACAGAAGCATAAGGAATGTAAACAAAGCTGAACTAAATACATAAGCTTGAACTGTAAATAACTATTAAAGGAAACAAAATGTTAAAATAACAGTCCTACATTTCCTTTCATTGCATTGAAATGCAGGATATTTTGTATGCTAGTTATCTGCTCATTGACAGGAGCAGTTTTTGCATGAAAGTGTGGTTTTTGAAGAGCACGTGCTGTGGTTTAAATTATTGATTGGACGAAGATATATATAATTTCGCCCCTGTTTATGCAATGCGATTTTTACTTAACGGTAGCTTATATGATAATGATTACATAGGCGGATCCGGGGGGGGGGGGGGGCGAGGGGCCCACCCTACCCCCTCCCCCCATTGTCGGAGCAAAAAAAAAAGAAAAAAAGTGGAATAAAGGAAAGGGATAAAAGAAAAAAAGAAGCTAGGAAACGAAAGAGGGAAAAAGGAAAACAACATGAGAGGAGGGAGTCGAGTGAATAAAGTGAAACAAGGTCAGGGGAAGACTTGAAAAATGATTTAAGAATATAAATTTCATGTCACTCTATTAAATTTTCGCTCGCGCTTCGCGCTCACATAGCCTGTTCGATGAGATGCATATCTTGCTCTATCGGCTGATATTAAAATATCAAGTTTAGAAGTCCGATATAAAAAACATATTTCAGCTCGGTGATCGAGCTTTTATTATTTTGTTTGATTTACAAATTGATATTTTAAGTGCTCTGTAAAATTTCCTTTTTATTGTGTGAAAATCATTTGCAGCTTGTTACGCAATGCGCTCGCATTAAATATTTGATTCACCAAGTAGGCCTACATAATCATTGTCTTTGTTTATTCCATAAGATTCTTTATATATTAACTATACAACAAACTACTTAAAATCCGCTTTTATGACAGTTTATCAAAAATTTCGTCTCGCGATTAAAATTTTCATGAATTCCTAATAAATAAATTGTCCCTTTTTTAGAAAGGAATATCGACAAGTTTTATATCAAGCTTAGGAAGGGGAATAGGAAGATATTCATCATTTCCATATGATGGCAAAATGTCATTAGGCCTAGAATGTCCAGGTCCAAGGTCAAAATAATAACAAAAATACCAGCTTGCGTTTCGCACTCGCATCATTTTCTAAGTGCTATTCACATATATACTTCACAATTTGCCTACAAATTGCTTTAGATATTGCTTAAAATCACCCTTTCCATACCGGAATATCAAATATTTATTGATTTTCATGATACAAAATAAAATGTATTCAGAATGCCCAGTTTTTGTCTAACTCTAGGACACGTGCACACATGTTTATTGAGATACGCAGCTTGATCTTTATTCAAAACGTGTTAAAATTATCAAGTTTGCGCTCACATTATTAGTACAGGAACTTCCCTTTTCATGATTTACAAGACATGAATAGAGTGTCCTAGGTCTGAAATCTAAAAAAAAAAAAAAAAAATCCGCTCGCGCTTTGCGATCGCATCAATTGTTTAGTTTTATACTTTTATCGTTTATTTCAAAAAGTGCTTAGAATGTCAATTTTTTAGGGTGGAATGTCAAAAAAAAATTAAGCTCGCGCTTCGCGCTCGCGTTATCTTAAAGTTGAAATATGTATTGTCTTAATGGCAAATTGTCCTTAAAAAAACCTTTTCGATCAAGCCAGAACCCATTTTATAAATTTCTAGTCGCGCTTCGCGCTCGCAGTATTATCTAGTCACATACGCATCTTGTTAAGGTTCACAAACATCGCCCAGAATATTCAATTTTTCAGGACAAAATACATGAAATTCCAAAAAAATTCATCTCACGCTTCGCGCTCGAACTATTCAAATAGGGCTTATGGGTTTATTACATTTTTTTTGTGTTGTTTTGTAAGAACAAAGCTGAGAAATGACTGTTAGGACATCGGCGTTTGCCCCCCTCCCCCATTTTTTTCACGACCAAGAAAATGGGGAGATTAGGAAAGGGATAAGGGTGAAATATGTATTGGCCTATAATTTTTCAAATGTTATGTCAAAATCTATCACAAACTTTGATTTTTGTAATCAAAATGTCAAAATTTTTGCTCGCTTGCTTCACTCTCTCGCAACGTCTTATTGATTTTACGCGATATGCCGTATCAAGCTCCCTCAAAATTTTGGCTCATTGCGCCACTGAAACAACTCCTGAAACAAAATCAATTTTGAGCGGCCGATCGGGGAAAATTCGGGTGAAAAAAATTTCGCGCCCCCCTATTTGCGGGAATTGGATCCGCCCCTGGATAATGTGTGATGTGGTTATGCAAATATTCATACTTGCTTTAACTCTCAAGGGGAGGGGGGGGGGGCAAGGGCCAGATGTCCCACCTCCGACACCTGTCAACAATGTACTACTTCAACTATATAACGAGTACTATTCCTCCTCCTACCTACTACTACTACTAATATTTCTACTGTTACCCCTACTACTACTATTATCATTTTTCTACTACTACTACTGCTACTACTATACTACTACTACTACTTCTACTACTACTACTACAGACATGCATATATATCTTTGATATCCAATTTTATGTTCACATGATAGTATATCATGAAAATTTAGTTTCGCACAAAACTATTAAAATACAAAATAAAACAAACATGGTTTTCTCGGAATGGTCTAAAGTAGATCTAACCCCGTTTGCAAACAAACTCTTCATATTAGCCTTCAACTAAAACTTTTAGAACGCATACTACCGTAAATGATTACAATACTAATGCACTTTTAGGCCAAAATATTTAAAGTTTAAGTCCACCTCAAAAAAATGTTGATTTGAATCAATAGAAAAAAATCAGACAAGCATAATGCTGAAAATTTCATCAAAATCAGATATAAAATTAAAAAAGTGATTATATTTTAAAGTTTCGCTTATTTTTCACACAATATATAGATACATGTATCATGGTTACATGCACACTTAAGTCACATGCAAATCAGAGAATCGATGATGTCCCCTCATTCATTCATTCATTCATTATTTCTTTTTTTTTTAGTTAAACAATATTTCAATTTTTACATATTTGACAATATAGACCAACTTGACTGAAACATAAAATGTTAAACAGTGGTAATTCCATACGTTCAGGGCGAAATAAAACTTTGTTTCACAGGACAATTAGGAGAAAATTAGAATTTTTCATATTTCATATAATAAGATACAAAAGAAATAGTGACATCATCAGTTCCCTAATTTGCATACCGACCAGGATGTGAATATAAATGTTTTGGGACATTAAGCAAAACTTCAAAATGTCATAACTTTCTTATTTTACGTCCGATTTAGATGAAACTGTCAGTGTTGTGCGTGTTGGATTTTTCTCTTTTTATCCCAGTTTTTGTTTGGGTGGACTTGTTCTTTAACCCTATCTAGGCCGGGGGGCGTCCGAGGCCCCCCCCCCCTCAACAAATTGTGCGATATTTTCGCCGCGCGAAATTTTTTGAACGCGCTGCTCGCTGACTTTTTACTTTTAAGTCTTGCGCAACTTTTGAGACCAATTTTGCGTCACCCGGGTATGTGGTTCCGAAATTACGCAACATTATGTAAGTGCATGTCAGACCAAAAATTGCTCAAAAACGTGATTTCGTGTACAAAGTCAATGCAAATTGTGTTTTCAACCAAAATTCATAAATGCATGATTATTTTTAGTTTTGCTGGTCTAAATGTAATTATTTTATGCTTTTTATGATCACAGAAGATTCCCCAACAAATTTCATTGAAAAAACAATGAAAAACAAAAGGTCAAAAAACAAAGAAATACATAAGAAATTGCAAAAAACAATATAATACATAAGAAAATGATTTGATATTGCAATTTTTTTCATTTACACTTGCTATGAACAGCACAAAGAGTTTCTATACCACAAATTAGTAAATTTGGAGGTGTATTTAGGGAGTTAGAGGAAAAAGTATGATTTAGCATACTAATTACGCATAAATTAGCATAATCACGTAATAGCAATTCGCATGAAATAAATTACTATATGATCTTGTAGATTATGTCCCAGCAAGGAGCTTCTAACACAGGAAACCCGCGTGCCAATTTTCGGCGCGATCGCGCTGTCGACGGCCGAGATCTTAGGGGGGCCTGGGAGGCCCCCCCCCCCCGGCCATATGAACTCCCAAAATACCCCGGCCTAGATAGGGTTAAGCAATGTATCATTATCTTTCCAGATCAAAGCCTGTTATCCTGAAAGTGTCGTCTGATTCCGTCAACATGCCCGTGGCTTTAAGTGAGTGGAGAGTCCGAATCGGAACTTTTATCCATAGGATAAAAGAATGGGTGGTCAGAGAGATGAGAGAAGAATTGCTTAAAGAACGTATTCAGAGGCTAAGGGTTCTTTGGAAACGACTCAAAGCGAAGAAGGATGATTCTGAAGGAGGGTCGCAAGATCACAAGGCCAGACAAGATGAAATGGATTCATCCGATTCTTCGTTGGGAAATCAACAAGGAGACTGCAATGCCGAACCATGCACCAAAGGGGACCAAGATTCACCACCATCGAGTTGTGTAGAGAAGGTACATCATAAACCCTCTAATCAAAAGGTTGGTAATATATTTGATCATTTCTTTCCAAAATCTAAACAAATATTTATGCCAGGTAATATGGTTTGAAATATCTAGAAAAAATACTACTGAATATCGTATTGCCAAGAAAATACACTTACAAGCCATTTTTGGAAACGGAGATTTAAGTTGTAAGATATTTTATCATTATTATTTTTTTAACTAAGAAAATCTTGATATATTCCTTTGTTCATCTTTTATAACAGGTAAATCACCTGGTTTTTATCCCTTGGTTATTTCCTTTTTCTGTTCACTTTACTATAGGGGATGAAGAATATTTAGAAGAGACAAAGTGACGGCTTTTACTACTTATTTATCACTTATTATCTGTTGATAAGATGTACCTTTTCTAATGTAAACTAATAATGTTTATGCCGTTTTCGCCCTTATTTCTTTTTATTTATAAATTACCTGTATTGTTTTGACGTGGTTTGTAACACAAAATCATAAAAACCCAATAAAATCTTCCCCCCAAAATGTACTACATGAAATAAACATAGATCAAAATCTTGAGTTTTTATTTATTTTTCATAAATACTTGAAAGATGCAGAAGTTCGTTCCAGGAAGGGCACATGACTGAAAAAATGTCACCAACTTTCGAATTAACGTTCGTGTATGGAGGAGGCACTACGAGTATAGGGGGGGGGGTACTCGGGCGATATTCTTCACGTTTTCCTTATCATCAATAGGGCGAGTATCTCGCTAAAGAAATAACTGAATCTCGAATCGTGAGAATTCACATTGATTTTAAAACAGAAAGCCATTTTCTTGAACATATTGTAATCACACTCAGCATAGTGAAGGCAATGCGAGCGCGAGCAAAATTGTTATATGACCTGAAAGATGTCTAATTCAAAATTATTCCCCATCCCCTTATTCCAAACACTTGCTTTCCTCCAGTTATGTTCCTCTTTTTCCCCCTCTCCTACCCCCTTTTTTCTTGCATGACCTGACAGCTTACCATAGCCATGGTAGCCACAAGATGTTCAACAGCTCTTCGCCTGTGTTACATGACATTTTGTTGTTGGTTTTTTCAACAGGCAACATCTCATACAGAGTCCGCTTCACTAAGTACACCGACACATTCAAAGGTTTCCTCGGGACTTTGCCTATCCCATCCCTTTCTCTCTTCCTTTCTTTCTCATTCCTTTTATTGCTGCTTTCCTTTTATTTTCCTAATGTTTTCCTTTCTCTGTTTGCCTCTTTCTCCCGCTTTTGGTCTCCTTTCTTCTGTTTCTCTTTCCTTCTTTGTCGTCTTTCCCTTTTTACTTTCAATTTTTCTTTCCCTTTTCCTACCATTTTCCCGACGGGAGCGAAGTTTTAGAGAGTGTCACACCTCCACAACCTCCCCCTCAAAGTACAGTTCTGGCTTGAATGAAGCGGTTGATGAACAGTTACCTCGGCAACCTAATCTACAGGAGTTAATGCTCGTTACTGCGGGGGACGTGGAGCTCAACCCAGGTCCTCGTGAAAGGTAAATACAGTAAGAATTATAGATGAAAAAACCTACTTAAGACGGTTATGTATGTGGTAACTTTATTAAAGTTTTTTTTACATAAGCATACACTCAGAAAATAGAATGATATAAATATTTAGTTCTCGCATCACATCGACATCATGAGTATTGTGTATAAGCCACAATTCTTTTAGTGCCTATTGGGATCATGATATCTCAATTACATACTGGTTTCACTTCATAAAATAATGAACTAAAAAAAGACATATGAAATGATGGCACCTTCAAAATATCATTGCAATCGGCTTATGCCGAAAGGGTGGGTGATGTCGCGTTAGGGTGTGTTGACATTAACGCGAAGATTCGTCCAAAGCCCCCCCCCCCCCGGCTGGGCCGAAAGTGTGCGCTTGGAGCGTTACGTCACGGTGCGTTCACTGGAACGCATCCATTCGTCCAAAGCCCCCCCCCCCCCGGAAGTGCCGAAAGGGTGCGTTTTATTTTGTTTTTAATAATAATAATAATAATAATAATAATACTACTACTACTAATAATAATAATAATTACAATAATAATGATAATAATAATAATAATTGTAATAATAATAATGGTAATATTAATAATAATTATAATAATAATTACAACAATAAGAAGAAAAAGAAGCAGAAGAAGGAGGAGGAGGAGAAGGAGAATAAGATAATGATGATGAAGAACAACAACAATAACAAGAAAAATTATATCACCAACAATGATTAATAATAATGATTAATAATGATAGTAAAAAAAATAATTATAATATGAAGGAGACGAAGAGGGAAGAAGAAGAAGAAGTAGAAGTAGTAGTAGTAGAAGAAGAAAATGATGTAGAAGAAAAAGGAGTATACGATAATGATGAAGAACAACAATAACAAAAAAAATCACAGACAACGATAATTATAAATATACAAATTTAGTAATAATTATAATGATAGTAATTATAATAATATGAAGGAGAGGAAGAGGGATGCAGAGGAAAAAGAAGAAGAAGAAAAACCGAAGGAATCATTTTAATTACAATAATAATAATAATTAATCCAAATAATGGCATGCTACTACTCCTATGGATCATAATCATAATAATAAAAAAATAATAATGATAATGATAATAAAAATGATGAAAATAATACTTAATTATAATAATAATAATGATAATAATGATAATGATAATAACAATAATAATAATAATAATAAAAATGATACTACTAATAATAATAATATGAAGGAGAGGAAGAGGGATGCAGAGGAAGAAGAAGAAAAAGAAGAAGAAGCAGAAGAAGAGGAGGAGGAGGAGGAAAAAATAGAAGCGGAAGAAAAAGAAAAAGATGAAGAAGTTCGAGGAAGAAGAGGAGGAGGAGGAAGAAGAAGAACAAGAAGAAGAAAATAAAAAACGAAGGAATTATTTTAATTACAATAATAATAATAATCTAAATAATAGCATGCTCCTTCTCCTATGGATCATAATAATAAAAATAAAAATAATTATAATGATAATTATAATAATGATAAAAAATGCTTAATGATAATAATAATAATAAAAATAAAAATGATAACAAAAATAAAAAATAATAATAATAACAATGATAATAATAAGAAGAGGAGGAATAAGAAGAGGAAAAAGAAGAAGAAGAAAAGAAAAAAACAAACGAAGAAATTATTTTAATTACAATAAGTATAATAATCAATCCAAATACTAACATGTTACTAGTCCTATGGATCATAATAATAATTAAAAATAATGAAAATTATAATAATAATGATAAAAATATTACTTAATGATGATGATAAGAATAATAATGATAATAATAATATTATTAATAATAATAATAATAATAGTAATAATAATGATAGTGATAATAACAATAATAATAATAATAATAATAATAAAGATAAGAACGATGATAATAATGATCATTTATAACAATAAAATATCACAGATGATTATCATCATCATAATCTTCATCATCAACATAATATAAAATAATGACAATAATAATAATAATAATTATAATAATAAATAAAAAAAAAAATCATCGATCGAAGTGAGAGGGTTCGAACCTGCAACCACCGGTTTCGAGGCGCCGCTCTCAACCAATTGAGCTATTCGTGCATTGCAGCCATGTCGTGGTCTTTTCTTCTCTAAGTATATATCCCCTGGTATTGCGCATTGCCCGAACGCACGCCGCGCTACATTGTATCTGGTGTCGATAATGTCGAAACGGTGATACGACGAAATTGAGTTCCTTTTCCGCAGAATCATGCATTTTTTCAAGAAAGAGTGATGCAAGTACTTGCTTGAAAATATTCTTAAGACATTTCAACGATTCATTTTGATTCTAGGTAAGTTAAGCTTCTTTAAACTCGGATCATTTCTGTCGCCACTGTTCAGATATGCTTCTGCAGCGATGAGCGGATCGTGCCATCGCCCTGCCGCCCTGGCTAGCCGTCCGGCCGTACTGTAGTAGGCCGTACGCCTTCACAATTAGCCGCTGAGTGTACTGAACGCGAAGGTTCGGGAAAAGCCCTCCCCCCCGGTTGTGCCATTTGGGGGCGTTGTCGACAATGACGCGCCCTATAACGCTCCCAACATACCCTTTCGGCCAAACCGGGGGGGGGGGGGCTTTGGACGAATCTTCGCGTTAGTGTCAACACCCCCTAACGCGACAGCACCCACCCTTTCGGCATAAGCCATTGCAATCTGTCCATTTTGCAAGTTTTACCCGCGACCACTAGTTAAATTTGTTGTTTTATTGTATGTCATTTGTCTTTTTCCATGATCCCCTAGCTCTCCCCCAATCCTTCATTCAGAGGTTAAAATTACATCTATGTTGCTAAAATATATACATTTAAAATAATCTTTAAATCTTAACATAAGTCCACTGCCCTTCCTCCCAACGCAGTTCGATTTATAGTGCTCTTCAAGACATGGAGCTAATATGTCTTGCTAAAGATGTTCCTGGTAACTACTTCTATGAATTGTCTGTTGGCCTTGGCTTCAGTCTCACAGAGGGCAAGAATACCCTGGCGAAACATCTCTTAGACCCCCAAGGAGCTTTGATCGAACTATTCTGTAGATGGACAATCATGCAGAGAGATGGCACAGACTCTCGGGCAGTACTTGGAGAGATTCTGAAAGAGGCTGAAATGGGTGCGCTTCAGACAAAGCTTTTAGAAGGTTAGTACAATGTTTTACTTTCTCTCTTATTCAGATCAAAATGCTCTTCATCATTTTATATTTATTGTTTAGAATGGGCCGAAATTCCAATGTGTTAGACAGTTTCTAAAAGTATCACTATTATTTTTCAACAATACAATGAAAACAATACAAAATGCAAAACACAAATGAGTCTAATACTAGATTTGAAATAAGCTTAATCCCAGTAGAGTCGTGTTGGATCTAGGCCAGGAGCAGCGCAAGGGGGGGGGGGAGCTGCGGGGGCTTCACCCCGCATTCTTTTTTTCCAAAACCATTTACAAAAACGTATATATGATCATCGGAGCCCCACCTCAAAATCTTATTTCTTTATCAAATGATGTTGTATATAACTCTTTCTTGCTTCAAGTTGCACGCAACTTTCTGGTAAATTTGTACCAAATTATACAACCAGGTAGTTAGAGTGTAAGCTTGCAGCCTGTCATTTTTTTCTATGGTTCCTTTGATTTTGCAGTATCTGTGAAAAAAATCCACATTATTTGATTCAGATCCTCCATTCAGGAGTTACGATTTTTATTTTTTATTTTCATAATCATTTATATAAATTGAACATGCAGAATAATGAATTTCCAAATTTTTACCCCCGAAAATTTATAACTTTCTAACTGGTCGTTTTTAAGTCAAAATGTAAATTTCAAATTGTACATGTATGTGTGTGTGTGTGTGTACAAAAGGGAGAGTTGTGATTTTTGGATGGCGGGGGATGGCAATGAAGACGTCCAATAAATGATTATGTTTAAAAAGAACTGTAAGAGAAATTTCATGCATATTCACTTTAGTAATTTAGTATTTTTTTCTAAGGAAGTACATTGCATAATAAGAACATTCAAGAATGTCTTAGTTAAGCTTCAGTATGTAGGTATAAGGCAGAGTAATAATTGGTATAATTACAATGATCCTTGGTAGACAATAGGCCTGGGACGAATACCCTTTTTGCCATTCGATTGTTCGCCAGAGGAAACAATCGATTAGTTCGATTAATCGAGATTCCTGGAATATCAGAAATCACACACTAAAAAATTGACCTACTTCCATGACCTACCGGTAGCTGCGCTTACTGATATGATGGGAGTGGAACTTGGAATAAATGCATTGTATATACAAGGAACATGTACTTGTACTGTGTTTGTCATTTATCCCGCCCTCTATACACACAATGAACGAATAGCAAAGGAGTTGTACTGTGTTTGTCATTTTATCCCGCCCTCTCTGCACACAATGAACGAATAGCAAAGGAGTTTGAGAACTGTGCGTGACCGCTATGGTGCATGGATGTTAGGCCTGGGACGATTGTCATTTTTACCATTCAATTATTTCCTGAAAAAATAATCGAATGATTCGATTGTTCGTCGGGAATCAGGTCTTTTAAGTCACAATAGTTGACCTACTTTATGGTGACCCCCTGTTGCACCCACAAATGTAAAAACGCCCACAAATGTAATAACACTTTACCCACAAATGTAATAACGCCCACAAATGTAATAACACTTTACCCACAAATGTAATAATTTCACCCACAAATGTAATAATGCACTTTACCCACAAATGTAATAAATTTGAATGGATTTTTGGCAAATCCGTTCTGAACTAAAATCGTATAGTAATGCGTTCATATAGCACAAAAGTGCAAAGTCTCTTTTCCTGACCCGGTTAATTAACAAATTATAATATAAATCCAAAGTCTTTATTCCAGACCCGGTTGTTTCAAAAATTATAATATAAATCCAAAGTCTTTATTCCAGACCCGGTTGTTTCAAAAATAATAATATGAGCCAAAAGTCTTTATTCCAGACCCGGTTGTTTCAAAAATTATAATATAAGTACAAAGTCTTTATTCCAGACCCGGTTGTTTAAAAAATAATCATATGAGCCTAAGTCTTTATTCCAGACCCGATTGTTTAAAAAATGATAATATAAGTCCAAAGTCTTTTCTCCAGACCCGGTTGTTTCAAAAATTATAATATAAAACCAAAGTCTTTTTCCAGACCCGGTTGTTTCAAAAATTATAATATAAATCCAAAGTCTTTATTCCAGACCCGGTTATTTAAAAAATAATAATATGAGCCCAAAGTCTTTATTCCAGACCCGGTTGTTTAAAAAATTATAATATAAGTACAAAGTCTTTATTCCAGACCCGGTTGTTTAAAAAATAATCATATGAGCCTAAAGTCTTTATTCCAGACCCGATTGTTTCAAAAATAATAATATAAGTCCAAAGTCTTTTCACCAGACCCGGTTGTTTCAAAAATTATAATATAAATCCAAAGTCTTTTTCCAGACCCTGTTGTTTCAAAAATTATAATATAAATCCAAAGTCTTTATTCCAGACCCGATTGTTTAAAAAATGATAATATAAGTCCAAAGTCTTTATTCCAGACCCGATTGTTTCAAATATTATGATATAAGTCCAAACTAAGATACGATAATGATGTTCCGGTGGAATAAAAATGAGAATCGAGCCTAGTCTTCTCTCCAGACCCAGTTAATTAAAACTGGTGGAATCAAAGTCTTTGTTGTTGTTTTAAATTATACTGAACGTATTGTGAATATACGTGCTATGAGTAAATTGAGAATCAAGCATAGTCTTTTCTCCAGACCCGGTTATTTAAAACTAAAAACTAAAACCCTATAGTAATGCCTTCATATAGCACAAAAGTCCAGTCTTTTCCAGACGCAGTAGTTTCAAAAATTATAATGTAAGTCCAAAGTCTTTTTTTCCAGACCCAGTTATTTCAAAAATTATAATATAAGTCCAAACTAAGATACCATAATGATATTCCAGTGGAAAAAAAGAAAATCGAGCTTAGCCTTTTCTCCAAACCCTGTTATTCAAAAATTGTAAATAACAATACAACAACAACAAAAACCGTATAAAGACCCCATAATCTTATTAATGCTGGATAACATGGACATATAGCGTAGTCTTTCAGCCAGACCCAGTCATTTGTTTTTCAAAATAAGGCTAAGAGTAAAAATATAAATAACTCCAAATCTAATACCAAGCAATCCTTGAACCTAAGAACATGTTTTTAAAAAGAGGTTTAGAATGTTGTCTTTATTCCAGACCTAATCATTACAAAAATTACGAAAAAAAATCTTCTAACATAAGACCCTATCATATTCTCTTGGAATAACATGAGTTGTAAAACGTACTCTTTCCTCCAGACCAGGTTATCTAAGAAATGAATTAAAAAAGAAAATCAAATCTAAAACCAATTTTTGAAATTTACACCCAGTAAAAAATATGTCTGTACCCCACACCCAGATTCTTTTGTATAATAATACTAAGACCCCTACAAAACATTGTAATTATGCATTTGCAAAGAAAACGTCCATTTTCCAGACTTGGTTATTATTTAAAAATAAAATTGTCTAAAACAAATACCCAATAATCTAACTACTGTGGAATAACATGGAGATCGATTGTAGACTTTCCTCCAGACACAATTATTTCAAGAATAAAAAACAATAAAACCCAACCCCCAACAACGAATCTAAGAACCAACAATCCTCTAAATTAAGACCAAGTACAAAAGCACATGTTTAGAGCGTTGTCTCTATTCCAGACCCAGTCATTTACAAATTAACTTAAACAATCTTTAAAAAACGGAAGACTTTGTCATATTCTTATTCCTGTTGAATAACATTATTATTATGCTTAGACCTTCGTCTAGACCTAGCTATTTATAAGATAAACAAATTGAAAAAAATCAAAGCTGAGACCAATCTTTAAAATTAAACCCAGTTAAAATGCTTGGGTTTAGAGAGTTGTCTTTACCCCACATCCAGTTCTCTTAAAATACAAATTAAGCAAAAGATTAATCTAAAAACTTAGACACCAGCATCTCCAAAACTTTAAAGCCCTGTGATAAGGCATACCGTAAGTTGGTATACAACTTGTTTTTGTTTGATGGAAGTGAAATAAATAAAATTGAATTGAATTGAATACCACAAAAACGTCAAATTAATAAAAGGTGTAAATATTCAGATCTGAATGGTACGCGCCTTAAAAACCCAAAATAACAACAACAACAACGTTATTCTACATCAATGATATTGTGGCGTCTTTGTTAATATTGTTTGTCTGTTTTTATCGTTTCTAATAATTTCCTATTTTGAAATAACTGCATGGGTCTAGAGCAAAGACTACACCATATTTAAAGACTGGGCGTTGTGCGCCTGTAATCCAAGCTATGTGGGGAAGTTACAAATTGATGCAGAGGTTCGAGCCCTGGTCACGTCTTTCGGATGGTGACGTTAAAGGTCGGTCCCAGACGTAAATAATCATATCTGATTGAGACACGTCTGACAAAACTCAAACACACACACCCACACACGTTTGCCCCCTGGAGATTAAAGATTAAAAGATTAAACCTCAAGATGTTGATGGACCTGAATCCACCGACGGGACAGCCTAACTCCGTCACTCTGGTCTGTCTCTCTTTCAGTCATTTCAAATCAGTTTTTTTCCTATCTTATCACTTCTTGATCACATAAATCCTCTCTCTCTCTCTTTACTTAACGGGTCAATATAACCCCAGAAAAATATATCTTAGGCCACTGAGATTATTGGAATTGTAACTAATAAAAAAAATGCTGAATATATTACAAATGGTGCTTGGTACACTGAAAATTTAAAGTACCGAAGAACTTGTTAAAACTTTATCCCCTCTTGCTAGAATGATTTTCTTTTATATAATATCTCATAGATCGTCGATCAACAACCTTATCGTTTACGGGAAGTAATCCCCATATTGTGTGCTGATATCTTATTCCTCATTTTTTTGTTTTATATGTATTTAAAGGTTTTGTGTTTTTTTCATAAAAAAAAGAATGAATATACAAGAAATAATAATAATAAACAAGTGGAATGCCTCTGATCGTCTCACCTGCATCACGCGATTCAACATAGCAGCAGTGCTGACTTTGAAAACTACTATAACTCGCACAAGATGTTAAGTGATACTTGGTTACTCTTATTTCCACGTTTTATGAACTAGACCAATACACTTACAGAGATAGGATGGTAATTCAACAAATACCCCCAATGTGGCCAAAATTCATTGACCTCACATGACCTTTGACCTTGATCATGTGACCTGAAACTTGCACAGGATATTCAGTGATACTTTATTACTCTTATGTCCAAGTTTCAAAAGTCAGATCAATAAACTTGCAAAGTTATGATGGTAATTCAACAGATACCCCCATTATGGCTAAAGTTCATTGACCTTTGACCTTGGTCATGTGACCTAAAATGCACACAGGATGTTCAGTGATACTTGATTACTCTACCAACATAGACCAACATACTTTCAAAGTTATGATGGTAATTCAACAAAAAAAACCAATTCGGCCAAAGTTCATTGACCCTAAATGACCTTTGACCTTGACCATGTGACCTGAAACTTGCCCAGGATGTTCAGTGATACTTGATTACTATTATGTCCAAGTTTCATGAATCAGATCCAAAACCTTTTTAAGTTTTGATTGTAATTCATCAGATACCCCCAAATCGGCCAAAGTTCATTGACCCTAAATGACCTTTGACCTTGGTCATGTGACGTAAAACTCATGCAGGATGTTTGGTGATACTTGATTAACCTTATGTCCAAGTTTAATGAACTAGGTCTATATATTTTTAAGTTATGATGATATTTCAAAATCTTAACCTCAGGTTAAGATTTTGATGTTGATTCACCCAACATGGTCTAAGTTCATTGACCCTAAATGACCTTTGACCTTGGTCATGTGACGTGAAACTCTAATAGGATGTTAAGTAATACTTGATTAATCTTATGGCCAAGTTTCATGAACTAGGTTTTTATACTTTCTAAGTTATGATGTCATTTCAAAAACTTAACCTTAGGTTAAGATTTGATGTTGACGCCGCCGCCGCCGTCGCCGTCGGAAAAGCAGCGCCTATAGTCTCACTCTGCTATGCAGGTGAGACAAAAAGAAGTAATAAAAATAATACTAAATAAAATTGTTACCCTACTTCTCATACAGTGGGTGGCAAAAATAGTCAATCATGACTTATTGCCAAATAAAAACATGGAATGGAATGGTTATCCCCTCTTGTTAGAATGTTTTTCTTTTATATAATATATCATAGATCGTCAATCAACAACTTTATCGTTTTCGGGAAGTAATCCCTCTATTGTTTACTGATATCTTATTTCTCAGTTTTTTTCATATGTATTTTAATGTTTTGTTATTTAGGTTTTTTCAAAGAAAAAAGGAAGGAATGTACAAGAAATTATTTTTTTTAAAGGACAAGTCCACCCCAACACGTGGAAATTTATTATTTTAACATTTTGTGCTTTAGGCAAGGAGGTCCTAATCGTCAAATTCGTAAAAATTGAAATAATGTATAATTCAAACAATGAAAACCAAAAGAAAGAGTGAGTGAGTGACATCATCGACTCTCTCATTTGGATGTAGCTGGCTCGTTCATATAACTATTTTGTTAAAAATAAAACTTTGAAATGTCATAACATTCTTATTTTACATCCGATTTTGATGAAATTTTCAGCATTGTGCTTGTCTGATTTTTCTCTATTGATTCAAATCAACATTTTTCTGAAGAGGACTTGACCTTTAATGGTTGCAGGGTCTTTGTTTTGTTGTTGTTGTTGTGTTTTTAATGACTTTTATAACTGGGTCTGACAGAAAGACTACGCTACATTTCCATATTATTCAACATAAATAGGATCGTGGGTCTTTGTTTTTTTATAATTATTATAATTTTTGAATTAAATGGGTCTGGAAAAAAGATTTCGCATTTTTGTGCCATATAAACACATTACTATAAAGTTTCAGCTTTTAGTTACTGGGTCTGGAGCAAAGACTATGCTTGATTTTCAATTTACCATTAGCGTCTGGAGAAAAGACTAAGCTCGATTCTCATTTTTATTCCACTGGAATATCATTAATGTATCTCATTTGGGACTAAAATTATAATTTTTGAAATAACCGGGTCTGGAAAAAAGACTTTGGATTTATATCATGATTTTTTTAAACAACCGGGTCTGGAAAAAAGATTTTGGATTCATATCATGATTTTTGAAATAACAGGGTCTGGAAAAAGACTTTGGACTTGCATTATTATTTTTTAAACAACCGGGTCTGGAATAAAGACTTTGGACTTATATAATCATTTTTGAAACAATCGGGTCTGGAATAAAGACTTTTGGCTCATATGATTATTTTTTAAACAACCGGGTCTGGAATAAAGACTTTGGACTTATATTATTATTTTTTAAACAACCGGGTCTGGAATAAAGACTTTGGACTTATATTATTATTTTCTAAACAACCGGGTCTGGAATAAAGACTTTTGATTTATATTATAATTTTTGAAACAACAGGGTCTGGAAAAAGACTTTGGGCTCATATTATTATTTTTGAAACAACCGGGTCTGGAATAAAGACTTTGGGCTCATATTATTATTTTTGAAACAACCGGGTCTGGAATAAAGACTTTGGATTTATATTATAATTTTTGAAAAAACCGGGTTTGGAATAAAGACTTTGGACTTATATTATAATTTGTTAATTAACCGGGTCAGGAAATGAGACTTTGCACGTTTGTGCTAAATGAACGCATTACTATACGATTTTAGCTTAGAACGGATTTGCCAAAAATCCCTTCAAATTTATTACATTTGTGGGTAAAGTCATTATTACATTTGTGGGCGATCAAAAATTATTACATTTGTGGGTAAAGTGCATTATTACATTTGTGGGTGAAATTATTACATTTGTGGGTAAAGTGTTATTACATTTGTGGGTAAAGTGTTATTACATTTGTGGGCGTTATTACATTTGTGGGCGATTATTACATTTGTGGGTGTAACACCCCCCCCATGAAGAAATCTCCATCAAAGTCACATTTGTTTAGAATAAATGAAAGTATTACAAGTAAACAACTCATTCATGAACTATTCTTTGAGACTGACCCCGGGTGGAGCATTTCTTGAACAATTTCATCCCTTGCCCACACCATGTCCCCGCTCCCACTTGTGGCACTGCCCACGATTCTACACATGTATTTCAAAAAAGATATTTTGCAAAATATTTAATTTGAAATACCTTTTAAAATTACGATTTTTTTATCATTTGAACCTACATGTATAACTGGGTCTATTTTTGGAGACTAGTCGAGAAAGTACCGGTGAAGACGGGCGCATGTTGGAATGTAGTTTTCATTGTGTGAGGGGACAGAAAAAAGGTTGCATTATTGTTTTGAAATATGAAAGGAATTCTATGGCTCCCACCCTTATCTTTCTCTTTCTCTCTCTCCCTCACACACACACACACACACACACATGCACACACAGATGGGGGAGGGGTCAATTTATTTCTGAAGTCATGACCTCTCCTGATAAGGGAACCACGTGCCTTCTTCTTTGTTTCCCCAAAAGTTTCATTGGCTATCCGAAGGTCCAATCAGCTCAAGTGAGCTTGGTTGTGTGTTTTCTTATTGTTTTGTGCACGCAGACAATGAACTTATTTTGTGTATCGAGGGCAAGGTTGGGTGGGATTTAAAAAATTTCGGAGCGCTTTCATTTTGGTGTGTAACTGTGAATGTGATACAACATTGATAATTTTCGAAAAATTATCTCAGTAACATAATTTTTAAACCTGTATGAAGTGTCATCATTGTTTTCTTGTCATTTTGTAATTATTACTTGGGTATTCGAGTTCTCCCAACGTCATAGTCGGGATCTGCCGAACATTCGATTAGTGTAAATTTTGCTAATCGATTGCTGATTGGCGGCATGCCAATCGAACCATTCGATCAATCGATGTTTACCCCCAGGCCTAGTAGACAATAGTGCTTGCTGGCAGCATGGAAAGGACAATTAGGATTAGCTATTTTATTAACATTCTTAATTTCGCCATGTTCACTGAGGTCATTCAAGAGACTTCTAGCATTGCTGTAGAAAAAAGATGAATGTTCTTTTTAAAGACAATACTAGATGTTTCCAGAATAGTGGAAATTTATATTTAAGAGGTGGCAATTTCTTCGTCATATCAGATCAGAACTCACAGTTTCACACCAGACTTTATGTCAGAGCTTACTTTATTTCGAACTGGGATACAGAATTTATCTTCTGTGGAATTATTTGCACACCATGAATGAACTGTTTGAAGTTATTTTGAGATAGGAATTCTCAGTTCTCATCGAGATCATCGACCTGTTACAAAGAATTTTTTTTTCAACCCATTATTGCTAAAATTGTAGATATATTATTATTAGCTTCGTCTCGTCTTCGCGGACATTTAAACTCACTACAGTGGATCTTATTATTCATTGTGTTTCAACATCAATTTCGTCATCACCAGCATTGTGGAATTTATTAAAGAAGATTCGCCAGCCAACCTGGATCTCTATATCATTTGGAATAACTCAGAACTGAATCTTCAAGTTATGTAAGATGTATTCTTTTGTTTTATATTGTGTGTAAAAAATTAAAATTAAAAATAATCTAATCGAAATTTTCTTCGTTATTTGTTCGGTTTTCAATATCATAAAAAAGGTTTTGGGGCTTGTCCGGGAAGCGAAAATATTTTTCCCATCGCAGTTGTGGACAACAATGAATATTCATGACTTCCATCTTCGGAATAAGACTCCGCAATTACGTATGCTCGTGGACGTCTGTACAAAATTGTGGCCGTTCGCGTTGAATGCCATGAATGACGAATCAGCACCTCCAAATTTCAGGTACTCTATTTTATCATAACTTAATCACAAATACAATAGACAAATTACCTATCATTGTAAAGCTTAGAATCTCCTCTTTCATCTGAAATTGTTTCTCATTCACGCATGAGTGAGCAAAAACAATTTGAAGAGAGGATACTAAAATCATTTGGCGAGCTGAATCTGGGTTTCAAAAAGAAAATCACATTTTAAAAAGTTCAATATCTGCTCTTTAATTTGATACATCAATTAGAGAAAATAAATTCTGGTTATTTGAAATAAGGCTTGAATTTCAATAATTTCATAAAATGAACAGGTTCTACAGGCTAGAGTTCATATTCACTTCACGTTTTGTTGACGATCAGCCATGCATTAAGTCTTTTGTTAACCATGCGATAGCTTCTCTGGGAAATGTTGAAGAACGCGTTTATTTAATGAAATGATGAAAATACAAGCATTGTTTCCAGGGAACATATTTTTTTTTATACTTCTTGACCATTTTGGTGATTAAGGTGTCAAATAAAAAGCAGATATTGAACTTTTTAGGCATGTGATTTTCTTTTTGAAATTCAGATACCCCCGCTAAATGAGTTTTTGGTATCCTTTCTTCAAATTGTTTTTGCTCACTCATGCCTGAATGAGGAATAATCTAGGTAATATCAGATGAAAGAGGAGATCCTAAGCTTTACATAGGTGATTCGTAATGCGCCAAATTCACTTGGCAGAGTGTCCAAGGCGCAGTGAAAGAAAGAAAGAAGGAAAGAGAAAAAGTACAAATATAATAGTAATAGATTCAGGAACAATCAAGAGTAGGAAGCATTGAATAGACGAGTCTTAAGGTAACGTTTGAATGTGTCAATGGAAGTGCATTCACGGATCAAATGGGTTCCTGTACCGTTTGTCTTTATCCAGTAGATGCTGTATCAGCAATGTTCACAGCTGTGGAAAGAGCAGAACAGTAGAAGTATGTTTTAGAATCCTCTATCTCCCCCAAGCCTTTGGCACGACGAGAAGCGATGAAAAACGGTGGCAAAGATGAAAGTCCTGTCCAAAAAGCAATGTCAATTTCAAAAAGTTCCTCCAAATAGCTAACTCCAAAAAGTAGAAGAAAAACAAAATGTAACGTCAAAATAAACGGAAACACGAACACCAGCAGGAACAAAAACGCGTAAAACAGAAACTCCAAGAACACAAAAAGGATGTCATAGCACGTTAGGGAGACATCTCGTAGTCCGAGTGCCATGCAGGTCTACTGGCCCGACGGAGAGATCGCCTGGGCGAAGGAGCTGGCGTGGCAGCAGGAGCGATGCCGTCATCCTCAGGCGATGGAGCAGGGGAAGGTGGTCGAGCAGGCACCGAAGGGGAAGCTTCGCGAGGAACCGCGGCTGGGGCAGCACGGCCGGCCGGGGATGACAAGACATCAACAGGGTCTGGTTGGCGGGAGCCATTGGGTTGATCCGTCACCGGTGATTGGCAGGCGTCAGTGATGGGCCCAGGCTGCTGTCGAGGAGACGGAGTGGGCGCAACCGGACACGGTGATGGTGATTGTAGTCCGCTAGACACATCAGTAGGTGGCAAGATCGACGGGGCAGATGGGGTGTTCGGGTAACTGCGGGTACGAAGGTCATCTTCCACCGTCCTCGGTGGCAAGGGCCGATGGACCGGAGTGTAATTCCGGAGAAACTTGCAATTCCGTAGGGTGATCCGGCCGGACCCATCTACATGGACTAGATATTGGTCATGCTGCCGTACTTAATCACCACGCCGGTCTTGTCCCATTTCAGAGGATGCGGCCCTGTTTGGTTTTGAACGCGAACGTGGTTGCCAACAACAAGTGGAAGAAGCCGTTTGGAGTGTTCCTTTGAGCGTTCTACTCCCTTCATGTGACGGTTGCGAAGGGCCTCCTCCCTTGCCTGTAGGGTCTCACACCAGGTGTTGTGTGGCTTGTATCTGCCAGGGGCAATAGGAATGAAGTCCTGGATCGGGTGGCCGAAGACACACATGGCCGGGAGAGCTTTGTGTCCCTGTCCGGGGTGTTGCGATATTGAAGTTTTGCCAGTTGAAAGTAATCCGTATCAAGGGAACCAGTAGTGCACGTGTTGCTCATGATGAGGCGCTTGATGGTCTTCACAGCAACCTCAGCTCGACAGTTGCTGTGGGGAAACGCAACAGAGGCAAGACGATGATGGATGCCCCAATCCAAAAAGAAACAATGCTATGGTGATAACTGATAAAGGTCTGCAAGCGTAGACTATACTTTGTTATTACACGTGACCACTTGCATGGAGAAAGTTATGGCTGCTGTCAAGATGACACAGTAGTGATCGTTGCTTTTGCATCTCAACTAATAAATGTATGTTGTAAATACGTTTAAAGAACTGCCTACTGGACTTTTGATTTATATAACTTAAGTTCCAACCAGACGCGAAGCTACCGCTGTGAACTCAGGGCCACCATCAGCAGCCAGCTCGTCGGGGATGCCAAAGGTGGTGAAGACACGACGGAGACATGTGATGAGTCCACTCGCCCCCTGTGCAGACCGCTCGACGATTGGCCAGTTCGAGTACCTGTCCACTATGACCAAATAGTTGCATCCTTTGTAATGAAAATAGTCTGCACAGATACACTGAAAAGGGAAGGCCGACGAGATCAGGGGAGCCGGCGGTGCACTGGGATTGGATGGGGCTATCCGGTTACACTGAGTGCATCCTGCACGTAGGGCTCTGATCGCGGGGTGATGCCAGGCCAGAAGACAGAAGCTTCAGCACGAGCAGTCATCGAGGTAACCCCTTGGTGAGCAGCATGCAGGTGGGTCAAGATCTCATCCCGGAGGGAAGGAGGAATGAGTACACGATCATTGAAGAGGATAACTCCATCAACCGAAGAAAGTCCATCACGAAACTGGAAATATTCACGCAGTGGGTGAGGAAATGCATGGCAATGTTCAGGCAAGCCAGACTCGATGAGTTCAAGGAGGGTCTGCCAGTTGTAATCACTCGCCCAAGGCACACATGGCGGAGGATAGTGTGCAGACTTCAACAGAATCAGTGGTAGGGTCCGAGGTCCGAAGGCCCCCCATTAGCGATGGTGAGTGCAGGAATGACAGGGGCACGACATCAACCATGGCTACGTCATCTGGGAGGTGCAATTTCTCTGCCTTGCCTGTAGGGTGGCGAGAGAGGCAATCTGTAGCTCGGTGACGGACGCCAGGGACATGGAACATTGTGAACTTGTACCGCAGTGTCTTCTCCTTTAGATTACGCAGGCGGGGATTAGGGATCCCCTCCAAGGCCCTGTCGCCAAAAATCTTGAGTAGTGGCTTGTGGTCTACGGCAATGATGAGATCCTCGCATCCCAAGACAAGGTATCGTGCCTTGTCAAGGGCGTCCGCTACTGCTAGTGCCTCGCCTTCCACTGGGGCGTAGCGGGATTCAGCAGCATGAGTAAACCGACTCCCTACAAGTGTTACCTTCCAACCTGTGACACAGCAGAAGGGGATACTGCCATCGCAGGTGCAGTGTTTCTGCAGAAGCCAAAACCCAATGCCATCCTTAGACCAGTCCGTTGCCAGGCAGGTCGGCTTGCTGGGGTCGAATATCCTGACGCCATCTTCAATCTCGCCGGCAATAACAGCCTTGGATTCGTCGAAGGCACGCTGGAGGGCAGTAGTCCACACGAATGGCGTACTGGGCTTCAGGAGCCGACGAAATGGTAACATCTTCTCTGTCATGCTGAAGGCAAACGATACTTGGTTGACAAGCCCAAACCAAGACTGCACATCGGTGATATTAGACGGTGCTTGGAAATCAAGGATTGCCTGCAGGTATTTCTGGCATGGCCGCACACTGTCAGTAGTGATTTCGAATACTGCGAATTCAACAACATCCGTGCCAAGTGTAAATTTGGTAGGGTTGAGGATGATTCCTTTCCTACCACAGATATCTAGCCAGTCGACTGCTTGGAAAAAGCTGTCAGCTAATGTGTCTGCCCAGAGTAAGACGTCTTCAACACACTTTGTCTTGCATGGGATGGCTGATACAATCTCGTTGTATCGCCTGGTGTAGCCATCACCAGAAGCGATGTAACCCTGAGGTTCAGTTTTGTAGCAGTATCTACCCCAGGGTGTGATGAATGCTGTGAGATGGCGATCTTCCTGGCAGATGGGTACACTGTGGTAGCCATTCCAAGCATCACAGACAGTCTTCATTCCAAGCATCACAGACAGTCTCCTTCTTGCCATGTGGAACTGGGATTGAGTGTGGTGTGTCTCGCGGGTTGCATGAATATTGAGGGCCTGGAAGTCGACAGTCCTTCTTGGTTTGCCATTCTTCTTGGCACACACAACCATCTTATGGCACCAAGTGACAGGCTCTCCAACAGGTACAGGTTCAAGCACATCCAACTGAACATCATGATCCAACCCAGCCTTGACCGCATCCCGCCAGTGGAGTGGTACAGGTACAGGTGTGTGATGTGCGATAGGCTCTGCATCGGGGTCCACCATCAGTTTAAGAGGAGGGCCATCCATCAGGGGGAGTGGTTGGTGTTCGCAAGTGTTGAATGTACTACCCTTGTAAAAATCAAGGTGGTATTGCTGAAGCTTGGTACGGTTGTCTTCAGTTGCGGGGAAAGGTAGCGAGGTGGGACGCGGTGGGGGCAATCTACGTTGAGGGCAGTGACAGGCACATCCTGTATGAGGCCCCTCGAGGACTGCAGCCGTGTCCGGCAGGGGCAGGTCTCGTGTCGCACCAAGTTGTGGGAAACTATCTGAGATGATTCCACTGCCAACACAGGCTTCTCGGCTGAGGAAGAGCTGATCACAACTGTGCGTGACGTAGGTAAGCTGTCTCGTCCGGACGGTACGGACTCGGGCACCCGTACCAGACAGACGCAAAGGGATTGCCCCTAGAATCCTGACGCCCCCTTTAGTGGCAGTTCGCATCTTCATACTGACAGGGATGAGGTCCCGTTGACGTAATCCAAGGCGGCGAACTATCTTCATGCCCGCCAAGCAGCTCTGGCACCCGGTGTAAGCCATAGCAGGGGTAGATTGAGGCATCGCAGGGGAGGAGAGCCGAAATTCAAGAGCTTCGTAGTCATCAGGGACAACCAGAGCAGTCACATCTACAAAGGGTTTCGGGGAAGACTTCCTTCTGATCCATGCTTGATTAAAGCTGTCATAAACAGACTTGGTGGTGAGGCTGACACCAGAGGATCTTGTAAGGTCTTTGCGAAGAGGTTCATCGCAGCATTCAAGGAGTTGCACGACCTTTTCTTTGCCAGAAATCTTTGTAGCCTTCACATAATCAGACCATCGAGAGGTGAAGTAAGCCCAGTCTTCGCTAGTACCGGCTGCAACTATTTTGGGCCTCTTGACCTTCTCTATCATTGCAGCAGACCCCGTCCCAGCAGAGGCATGAATTGTAGAGTGGGTCGTGAGCAGGGCAGCAACAATAGAGGCATCCAGATCCGGCGTGGCATAGTCGCAGCCTGGAATTGGGCAGGATACGACAGGCATGGTGGTAGCTAGGCAGGCTTGAACAGAAAAGCTTTGAACATAAATGGGTTCCTGTACCGTTTGTCTTTATCCAGTAGATGCTGAATCAGCAATGTTCACAGCTGTGGAAAGAGCAGAATAGTAGAAGTGTGTCTTAGAATCCTCTAAGGATTACCAGAGGAAGATCATTCCAGAGAACAGGGCCAGCGTGAGCAAAAGCCCGACCCCCATGTCTTAATGGATTTAGGAATAACTAGGGAACCGGGATTTGATGAACGTAGGGACCTGACAGGAGTGAATTTGTTGATTAGATTGATATTGTACCGTGGAGCAGAGCCGTTAATTGCATGGAATAAAAGGAGAAGGATTTTGAAGATGATGCGATCGTTGACCTTGACCAATGAAGAGATTTCAGAATGGGTGTGATATGATTTTTTTTAATTTTTATATAGGGTGACCAAACTTGCGTCAGCTTTCTGGAGCTTTTGGAGTTTAGGCAACTGGGTGTTGGGCCGGGGTGTTTTGTAAATTGTAAAGCAAGGCATTCCCGAAATCAAGTTGTGAAGAAATCAGGGCATGAACCAATTTTTCAATAGCAGATTTTGAGAAATATTTTCTGATGAACCCAATATTACGGAGCTAATACTTTACAGACCTACAGATGTTGGTTATTCGATTTAACATATACATTCCACAATCTAACATGACCCCTAGGTTACAACACGTCTAGGACACATTAATGGTACATCCCGAAAAAAGAGATGGATGACAACCTGACCTTACTAAGTTGAGCCCTTGAACCAAATAGAAGGAACTCAGTTTTGGAGGGATTCAATGTCAACGAATGACTATCCAGCCAGGAGTGAATGTCAGCAAAACAATTCTCAAGAAGGGTGATTGCATTTGTTGCATCAGACTGGTTTGGTTTGAAGGATAGATAGAGTTGGAAGTCATCGGCATAGATATGATAATTGATATTATGACGTTGTAAGATATGTCCCAAACTAATCAAGTAAATCGAAAACAAAGTGGGCCCGCCCACAGAACCCTGCGGTACACCATGAGAAAGAGGCATACTAATAGATTTTGCAGTCATCAGTACAGACAATCTGCGAGTGACAGGAAAGATAAGACTGAAACCATTCATATGCCTGACTGCTAACACCAAATGAACTGAGTGTATTAAGTAGAACAGTATGATTGACGGTATCGAAAGCGGAAGGCAAGTCGAGGAAGAACATGGCTGAGATAATTCCTTTGTCCACATATCCTGAAGAATTGAGTTAAACACATTGACCAGGAGAGTTTCCCCACCATGGTTGGGACGATATGCAGATTGAAAGGATCAACTAAATTGTCCGAAAAATAATCAGTAAGTCTAGAAAAAATCCTTTCAAGAATTTCGAATAAGAATGGCAGATTAGATACAAGACGGTAATTTTGCAGTACCTCTGGATCAAGAGAGCTTTTCTTCCGAAGTGGAGTGATATAGGCAACCTTTAAAAAAGTGGGAACTTCAGCCTGATCAATACTTAAATTAATTATCTGAAATAAGGGAAGGAAATGCTGAGGAACAGTCTTTTAACAAAATGGTAAGAATCGGGTCTAACTGGCATGATTTAGGGGGTATTTTCCTAAGAATTGATTGAATCTCATCTGGATTGGTAGGATGCAGAGTCTCAAGCAAGGTCTCAGTGAAAGGTTGAGGATGTGAGTCCTCTGGATGAAGAGTATCGCAGATAGTCCGAACTGGATGAACGTCTCAGCAATTACTCGACTATCAGTATGACGCGGTAGAGGGGTAGATTGCTTACGATTCAAGGGACGATTAGCAAGAGAGAATAGATTGCGTGAGTCGCTACCAGTCTTCAACGATATCGACATAATGTGAGCGTTTCGCCTTCATCAGCACTGAGTTTACCAAGTTCTTCTGAGCACACCATACTTCTCTGTCGATGTGTAGCTTACCGTCTGAACACCATTTACGTTCGAGTCTCCTAGCTGCGCTTCTTAGCTGCGGAGATATCAAGATTAAACCAAGGAAAGGGAAGAAAATCAACGGTAAAGTTTTGTATGTCACAGATGATGTCTCAAAATCCATCCGTGCAGACCGCAAAAAGCTGATACCAACAAAGAATAGGTTGAGAGCAGAAGGTTTCTTTGCAGTCATCCCATACAGCGTACCAGCATATGTTCTGTACAAGTCAAACGAGGGAAAATTCAAGAAGATTTTTGTCAAAGATGTATAACATTCTAGATTAACTACTAAATCGTGTATGAGTAGGAAAGTTTCAGAGCTAGTTAAAATTCTTGATGAATTAGCTGTGGAGTCTGAGCTGAAAATACCATGCAGACATTTATGCAAGATTTTTTGGATATGAACAATATGCCAAGGTCTATGAACACTTTTGGACTTATTCTTACGTATTCTTTATTTGCATTTTTTGAAGAATTTTCTGTTTTACATTTTTATAGCTTGGTGCTACATGTTGGGAAATGTTATGAAATAAAGCTGCCCTTAGATGGTCAGAATGGAGAATGATATCACAATGAATATGATGTCTCTGAATGTAAGAGGGTTGCAAAATGCAGTTAAAAGGCGAAGTATTTTTAATTGGTTTAGGAATATGAAGATGGATATTGTTATGATACAAGAAAGTCACAGCTCTTCAAAAGATGAATTAGTATGGACAAGAGAATGGGGTAACAAAATATTTCTCCCATGGTTCAACAAACAGTAAAGAGGCCGGTTAATTTTGTTTAATAGTAGAGTAAATTTGAAAATACATAAGAGTATTTAGAGATGAATCAGGGATAGTAACATGTGTTCTTAGGAATATTGAAAATAACAGTTTTCTTATTTTGAATTTATATGCTCCAAATGTGGAAATTTTACAAGTACACTTTTATAGAGATTTATTAAAAATATTAGAAACAAAATGGGATGGAAAGGAAAACATTATCATTGGTGGAGATTTTAATTGTATTCTAGATCCACAACTAGATAAAAAATGTGGGACACATTTGGTCACGAAAAAGGTTGTGCAAAAAATTAAAGACATTATGGTCCCTTTTGAATTGATCGACATATGGCGCACCACTGTATAATCGCAGGCAATTCACTTGGAGACAAAACAAACCTCTTATTCAGTGCCGGCTGGAATATTTTTAAATTAACAGAGATTTGAAACACATTTAAAAACGTGAATATTGTTAGTGCATTACGCACAGACCATTCAGGTGTGAACCTAGAAATATGTTTGAATAAAAACAAGCGTGGGAAAGGATATTGGAAACTTAATACCTCACTTCTCTTAGATGAGAATTATATTAAAGTTATGAAGGAAAATATATCAATAATGGGAAAAAAGAGTATTCATCCTTGGAACCAAGAATAAAGTGGGATTGGATCAAGATTTTGCGTCCTTTTCTGGGGCCCGTTTCATAAAATTTTTGACTTGCAACTGTAACATCTCCCATATCTATGGCAAATCTTGGTATTGCAATTAATGGCAACTTGTCATAGTTGCAAATACCCGTTTCATAATTAAAAGCAATAACAAATTGTTATCGTAAATAAATATAAATAAATGAAAAATAGTTCGTGAACGAGCCTGATATGCAGCAAACAGCCGGTTTTTTTCCTTACACACGTCGTCTGCAATAAAATTTTGATGGTGACAGAATTTACGTAAAGTGTGAATCGGAGATGTAAGTATTTTCTTATTACTGTATTTATTCAATTATTACATCATTTGATAAAGTAATGAATGAATAACTTCCGAAAGGATTACATTGATCATACATATCATATTTCCATCGTTTTCTACGAGGTAAACATGTATTTTGCGCGGGGATATCGTGGAGGCATCATCGAGATGCCGAGTGGTTGCTATCCCGGATAAGTTCGTCAACAGTCTGATAAATTGGTCAAATTGACTAATTTTGCTTTGTAATGTGTTTTGACCAACTATATTTGTACCGTTACTAATTTAAGTTTTCCAATGACTTATTCAGTTAGTCATCCACTTAGATAACATTAATCAATTGACCAGTTTGGCTTGGTAATATATTCCGACTTACTTTGTTTGACACTGTACTAATTTAACGTTTCCATTGACTTATTCAGTTGGTAATTCATTCAGACGGTTACTAATTTAAAATTTCCGTTGACCTACTCAGCAAGTCATTGACTCCAAATTCCGTTGACTTATTCGTCAGCAAGTCATTCGCATTCCGATGGTTTGTCCCTGTACTAATTTAAAGTTTCTATTGACTTATTCAACTGGTAATTCATTCCGACGGTTACTACCGGTCAATTCTGTTGACCTATCCAGCAATTAGTAATTCATTCCGATAAACTCCGAATCTGTTGACTTATTCAACAATTCATTCATTCCGATGGTTTGTCCCTGAACTAATTTAAAGTTTCCGTTGACTTATTAAGCTGGTAATTCATTCCGACGATTACTAATTTAAAATTTCCGTTGACCTATCCAGCAATTATTAGTCATTCATTCCGATAAACCACAAACTCGGTTGACTTATTCAGCAAGTCATTCATTCCGATGTTTTGTCTCTGTACTAATTGAAAGTTTCCGTTGACTTATTCAGCTGGAATTCATTCCGACGGTTACTAATTTAAAATTTCCGTTGACCTATTCAGCAAGTCATTCATTCCGATGGTTTGTCCAACAGAATTTAAAGTTTATCGGAATGAATGACCAATTGCTGGACTAGTCAACGGATTCATTCTGATGGTTTGTCCCTGTACTAATTTAAAGTTTCCGTTGACCAATTCAGCAATAGGCCCATAGTCATTCGATCATTCCGATGGTTTGACTTCCGTTGACTTAATTCTGCTGGTAATTCATTCCGACGGTTACTAATTAAACATTTCCGTTGACCTATTCAGCAAGTCATTCATTCCGGTGAGCGCACTGTACTGGCAATCGATCTCGACGCGACTCGTCTAGTTATTAATAACCTAGCCCCAGCTCGATATGGACTTGGTCTGTCATTGATGTAGCACTGAGGCAGTTTAGGAATAATAAATCTTCAACTTCCAGGTTAGAATTTTAATTTTCACGTAGCGTAGGCCTAGATCTACATGGTCTAGATTGTAGTCAGGAAATAGACCTAACGTTAGATCTACCTCGAGCGATGTTCGTGCAGGCAGCAGGCTCGATCACTCCACTTCTCAGTACCGCTACACTACGCTCCACCTACGTAGCGGTACTGGAGTGGGTATATTATAGGTGAAGCGTAGTGTATAGCGGTAGTGAAGTTTGTTAGATCTAAACCAGATCTAACGTTTAGGTCTAGCGGTACAGTTAACTTGTTTGGCTAGCCTACCTTTAGATCTAACCTAAATTATAGATCTAAATTAAATAACCACAAATCCAGCAGCTTTTTGCAATCCATCAGCCAGAGATCGAGTCTACAGTACAGCCACTAACTAATTAGATCTATATCTATATCTAGACTGTACTGCTTTACCAGCAAAGCCAAGTCCTAGTCCTAGTCTAACGTTTGACCTAGCTAGGCATCGGGGTGCTAGATCATGCTGTCGGGCATGTGCACAAAAATCAATGCGTGGGTTGGCCCCAAGTGTTCCTGCATAATAATAGTGGTTCGTTTAGTTTCGGTTAGCGGGGTATTGACACTTTCTGGCAGCTGAGTTGAACGATGGTCTGACAATGTGACATGTTTACATGGCATCGCTGGGAAGCACAACAGAGTTCAGGGTAGTAGACCAGACCTATAAAACTATATATCTATATTTTTGGCCGCTAGCCTATGAAATGATTGTACTGTGTGGGACCATTTCTTTGTATTTTTTGGCACATAAAAACGATCTATTTTGTTACTTTTTTCAGAAATTATAGGGAATTTCTAAGTTTTAAGTACCGTAGATCTAGACCCTATTCTTTTTTTATTATGTTATACTAGGACTTGATATTTATGTGTTTGTTATGAGAAATTAAGAGCTTTCTCAATTTTGTGGATCTGCCTTGAACCTAAATTTAGATCTAGGTCACATGTTCACTGCTACCACCCATCAGCCTGGGCCTGGGCTGGGGAATCTAAGGTAGATCTTCTAGGTCTAGATGTAGCCTATGCCAGTGGCAATTCAGTACTGTTACAAAACATACACTGAAAAAATCTTTAAAATGTCAGTTTAGTAACCAAAAATATTTCCATATATAGGCCTAACGTTAGACCTAGTTGTGATTTATTTTTCATTAGGCCTAGGCCTAGTAGATCTAACTTGGGGACTATTTCTTTCATTCACAAGAGCACTCGAAAACTGTAATTTTGAGCATTTTTGTGTAGGCCCTCCAGAATCTATTGTTGGAAAATAAAATTTCAAGAACATTGTTATTTTTCAATCTCTATTTTTAATTTCGAAAAAATAATTACAAGAACTCAATTTACTTAAGAGCCAAGTTACATGATAAATAGTTGTAATGGAAACTGACTGTAAAAAGAATCAAGCATTTGTCCCCAAGAACAAATAGCCAAACATTGCTAACCTTAATTTGCCGCGCAGGGAGTAGTAACAGAGAACAAGGTTGTATCATAACCTTGTTCACTGAATAAGTGATCTAGATCTAGAGCTTGATTCTCTAAATTTTCTGGTCCAGTATCGGGCCATGTAGAATAGATCTAGGTCTATTCCAACGGGTTTTGACTTGGTTATGAAAAATCAAGGGGCGAAGGTCTATATCACAGCTACTATTTTCATGCAATTATAATTTTACACACTTGTGTTTAGACTAACAAGTTAGCCCAAGATCTATAGTATAGCCTACATGCAACCTAACCCTGGGAGCTTTGTTTAGTCAGTCAGACCAAGGAATGTTAGTCTGATTGAATAAGTTTGTTTAGTAATTTCTTTGACTTTCTCTGACTAGCAATGAAAGTCACTTGACTACAGATTAGTCCTATAAGACATCACTTGAATTACCAATATTTATCATTCAAAATGACTAAGTTTGTTAAGTCATTCAGACCAAGAAATATTAGTCTGATTGACTAAGTTTGTTTAGTCATCTCTGACTGACTAAAAGGGAAAGTCGCTTGACTAGCAATGAAAGTCCCTTGACTACAGATTAGTCCTATAAGACATCGCTTGAATTACTAATATTTATTAGTCAAGATTACTAATATATGTTAGTCATGATAAGTGGCCTACTAATTAAAATTGATCCTATAAGACATTCCATCTGACTAATTTTTTTTAGTCAAATTGACAAACTATGTTTTACAGCTTCGGAGCAGGGTGGAGCTCGAATGAGCGGCATTGCGACTTGAGTTGCATCTGTCTTTCTTTCTGACTTTAGTCTTTACTTACCTAATTCAGTACGATATGTGAAGAGCTGTGTGAGAGTGAGCTTTTATTTTTTTTGTGGCTTGGGTTCAGGTTGTTGTGGGCGACAAAAATACAGTCAAGTCTCAAGAAGCATGGATGGGTGTCGATTGGTGTTCACGCTCAGTCATGTTTGGCCTCGGCTTGGCCTTGGGCATGTTTTTTTTTTTTTAATTTGGGGGGGGAGTGACTAACACAAATATTGTACTCTGTAACTATGGGGATTGTTTTTCTTATAGTTTTCAGGGGGGGGGGGGGGGTTGGTGGCTTGCGAGTATAAAAAGTATGGTGGCCAGACAGTAAAAAAAGGCAAAATTATTATATTTTTAGCAGTGAGTTAGCAAAAATTTGGGCCTTTTTAGAGGATCTAACTATCTAGACTCTATACAAAATCTGATTTTGTGATAGATTTCGACTAACCCAGACAACTGCGGCCCGCTGTACGGGCTGCAACCCAGGAGCCGTCTGTGTAATAGATGGCAGACAGATGGGGTAGAATTGTGGTCACCACATCACCCCAAATTATAGGGGGGAAAAGCAGGGTGACCAGATTTTACAAAATGAAATATGGGACAATTGACAAATAAAGATCAACAAAGAAGCCAGCGCGCAGTGTTAGACTTGTGAAAAAATATAAGGAATGGGAATAATGGGTGAACGAAAGAATTAAGAAGAGAAAGAAAAGATGAATTGAGAAGGAAAGAAAAGTAAGGAAAATATAAAATAATAGAAAGTTAGAACAGAAGAAGGATGAAAGAAAGAATAAGAGAAAAAAGGGTTTCCGTCATTCTTTGAAATGAATATAGAAAGAAAGAAAGAAAAGGAAGGGAAGATGAATAAATGTGTGAAAGACAAAATAAAGGAGAGAATTAAAGGGAAAAGGTAAGAAAAATGAGGAGGAAAGAAAGAATGAAGGAAATAATTTTTTTCCTTCATTCTTTGAAAGAAAGAAGAAAACGGGAAGGGAAGGAGGAAGGAAGGAAAAAAAAGAAAAAATGGAAAAGAATACGAGGAAAAAATAAAGAAAGGATCGAAGAAAGAAAGGGAGGGAAGAATGAAGGGAGGAGAGAACGAAAAAAAAAGAAAATAAGGGAAGGAGAGAAAGAACGAAAAGAAACGGGAAAGAAAGTTTCAAAAAGTAAAAATAAAATTAGATGAAACATCGCGGCATCGTACACACCAAGACTCAAAACGAAAGCTGAAAAAAAAATAGATCTATGAAAAGTCAATAACTTCTTGCATCGATTACATCTCCTAATTATTATTCTGAGAATAATTATAAGAATTTCCTGCCGACTTTGTGACTATTTTGGTGGAAAAACTGTTATCATGTGAGATTGTTTGCACCATTGAGAATTTGCTCCGATCATGCATGCCTAGCTAGTAGCCTGCCACACACACATAGGCAGGAGGCAAGTTCGTTTGCAACGTATCGGGTTACAGAAGCAAGAAAATCACCGCAGAACTTGCAAAAGTTTACAGTTATCGATTTAATTGTTGACTCTGCTTCGCCATCTGTTGGTTATTTATGATTTAATGAAAATTTGTCCCTTTTAAATGTATTTTTATTCAATATTCTGAAATACGGGACAATTATGCGTCAAGGGGAGGGTTTGTCGGGATGCCGGGACAAAGGAGCAAAGTGCGGGACAATCCCGGGAAATACGGGACGTCTGGTCACCCTGGAAAAAGGTACTCGCCTCGATTTAATACATGGATGAAGATCTATCAAGACACAATACTATCGTCGATGCATAAAGTGCAAGCTCAAAAAAGGCGAAAGTTATGTCGCGTTCGTTCTCCTGCTTTCAAAATTGAAAACATAATGACAGATGGATACCGGGGCTACTTTTGCTTTTTTGAGCTTACATTTTATGCATCGACATCAGGATTGTGTCTCTCAATAGACCATTTTTAAGACAATACAACACTTCTATGTGTGAATCATATCTAAATGCATAACTATTCGTGTTGTATCTGAGGCTTGGTCAGCCGAGACAGAGACCGCTGCTAAAAGAAATTGCATGTTTTTTTGTTGAATTCAATTGACCATTGACCCCCCTCAAGAAAAAAAAAATAATGAATTTAAAAAATTGAAAATAAATTAATATAATAAATAAAAAAGGGCAAAATATATACATTTTACCGGTATATATAATCTATACAGAGGGGGGGGGGGGGTGGAATCTAGATCTAATGATAATGTGTGCATTATAAATTGCACAATGCGTTGATGATGGACACAATGTATGTGCTGGAAATGACCACATTTGTCAGGCCTCGGAGCCGAGACATCAAGACAGAGCGACCGAGGCCGAGACATCAGGCTTCGAGGCCGAAAACGCAAACTCTGGTTCCGAGGCCGCAAACTATGGTCCCGAGGCCGGCCTCTGTATACAACACTGATAACTATAGAATCAGCATGCACTCTATACCCTACAAGGTTGATAACAAAGACATATGTGTTTCAACAAGAAATAATTGGTCAACGTATATCTGAATGGGGTATTGTACAGTACGATTGATCAACCAATGATACAAGTTGTATTCTGACAATTCCTCTTTGACCAATGAAATTCTATTAGAAGAAGGTACAGTCATGTACTCTTTTGCGGAAGTCCATTTTATGCTTTGACTGCTATATCTACAAGTTTTATTATCAATATACTAGTGTTCTGAAGTTGATGTGTTAATAATCAAATGTTTTAATGTTTATTCTACTTAAAACATAATAGATGGAGACCAGCAGCGTGGCAGCAGGAGCGAATGTTGGTCGTGATGAGGCGTATACCACCATCAACAATGCTGCAATTGCAGTCACCACCACCACTGCTGCCACCACCATCAGTGCTGCTAATGCCACCACCACCAAGTCTGCTTCTGCCACTGCCATCACCATTGCCACGGCCACTACCAAGCTACTCCTGACACAAAGCCCCCAAGTCCTCAAGTGACCAGACATTTCAGCTGGAGAAGGATAGACCAGGAACTTCAAAGCCAGGGCTTGCCTGTCTCCTACATTAAGAAAAAATGCCATGGGCCCATCTAATGAACTTGTAGTAGAATATTTGGCCACAGTTGTAGAAATGCAGAGACTAACATACTGCCACAGGTAAAATCAATGTCAGATATGATGAATAGTCTTTGAAATATGGATCACCAATTTTTCCAAAGGGTAGATAGCTCTGGGGAACCTTGATTTAAGCTACGCCTACCGTTGTTCTCTTCATCCATTGCTTTACACAATATTTTAAATAAAAGAGTTGCCAAAGCTGCTGTACATGTATAGCTTCACACACACATATATATATATATACACATAAGATGGCAGTTTCTTCATCATATCAGATGAGAACTCAGAGTTTCATACCAGACTTTATGTCAGCGCATAGTTTAATTCCAACTGAAATACAAAATTTATCTTCTGTGGAATCATGTATATGCACACCATCAATGAACGATTTGCAGTTATTTTGAGAGAAGAACTCTCAGTTCTCATCGAGATCATCAACCTGTTCCAAAGGATATTTTTCAAAACATGGATTGCTGAAAATGTATGTTCATCATCAACAACTTCGTCTCGTCTTCACGGGCATTTCAACTCTCTACAGTGTCTCTTATTATCTATCGTGTTTCAACATCAATTTCGTCATCGCCAGCATTGTGGACTATAATTTAAGGAACCTTTGCAAGCCACTTTAGGTCTATATATCATTTGGATTAACTCTGAACTGAATCTTCAAAACATGTAAAATGTATTATTTTGTTTTGTTGATTCAGTGTAAATAATTAAAAGCAAAATAATCTAATCAAAATTTTCTTATTTGTTCGGTATTCAATATGGCAACAAGATGTCAGTGTTTCAACTGAATGATAGGGGTGATACAGAATAACTCGATCCGTATCTGACTTTTTTTTATAGTGCATAGTCTTTGTTCTTTCTTACTTCCCTTCTCTTTTTATTTCTAAAAATGTTCTCCTCTGTTATTTTTTTTCAATACTTTAACAATTATTAAACATAGGGAGGCATTCCCCTACTGACGACGAATGTGCTATACGTGTGTACATGGTTGGGTATCCTAATGCAGTCCTTCTTGCCGTGCGCGATGCAATGGGCTTGTAAAAGTTGGCATGAGATTGACATGCTTTATCCGCTGCCCTGCAAGTTTCGGCATATTTTTGTAAATTGCAAGCTTACACTCCATAAAGCCGCTCTTTTAATTTTAGCCCTTACGACTGCCCATAAAAAAATATTCCGAAACCATATAAGCGCAACTTTATACACGGCCTTTTATAACAAGCCAATTGCACCTTTTGGACTTTTAGAGTTTGATCCTCACTAATAAGCCTGATTAATGGAGTGCATTGATACAGTGTGTAAGGAATGTGGATAAATAAAACAATTCTGTAGACAGATATTTTTTAAAATTCAATTTCTTTCAGGAAAATATCTTGGACATGGAAGTGGAAAGAATGGTGAGTATGATCTTTTATTTTCGACAAGAATATATCAGATTCCGTGTTCCTCAAAAGGTTCTTTATAAATAGAGTGCTGTGAGGTCGTTTTTAGGAGGCATTTTTTTTTCAAATTGAAATCGTATGAAGCTAGCGAGCCAAGAAAGGCAATTACTGACTAAGGAAGGGTAAAATGGCCCTTTCGTTACGATATTAATTTGAATTCAATAAAAAATATAAATTTGGTAGGCCTAAGTAATTTCAATTTTGTTTACGTCATTAGGTCAAAGTCAAAAGTTGATTTTCAGGTCAATAAACTTGATAATTGTCTTTTTTCAATTCCATGAAGCTTCTGAAAGAGTATACTCTGTAAACGGAAGTACACGCAGATTTATTTTTATTCCAATCGTATTAGGTTTGGACATAAATGGCGGAAAATGGTTTTAATGACACAAATTCAATCATGTTATGCATTCCGAATAGTAGGCGAGATTTCCGATTGTGTTCCGTTTGATTATTTACATATCAGGGCCCTGGGGACATTTTTTTTTCGGTGGGGGTGCTGACATGGTCTGAAATCTCTCCTCAAAGGTGGTGGGTGGGGGGGGGATTGAGTTATCCATTGTTCTTTTAAATACACACATGGAAGGGCATCCCCACACTCAAACACCCCCGCCTCTCTTTTCTCTCTCTCTCACACACACACACACACACACATGAATATAAAAATATATGTGACAGTCACTTCGTAAAGGCCTGGTCACACCGCCCGAGTGTCGTTGGAGCGGTAGGGAAAGAGGGTCGAATTTCGCTTTCAAAATTGGGGGAAAAAATCGATAACAAAAATCGAAAATGGTGAACGGTAGCGAGCGGTGATGATTTTTTTTCTCTCCGCTCCACGACCGCTCCAACAACGCTCGGGCGGTCGTGGAGCGGTAGGGAGAGAGGGTTGAATTTCGCTCACAAAATTGGGG